>NC_046661.1:72899326-72913308 GCF_010883055.1 Belonocnema kinseyi | reverse complement strand
ATTCAATCAACTTACTTACTGATTTTAATTTGTATTATACTTGTTTGACGATGATACCCAAAATGTTGTTTGTCTTTAAGCATTTCTAACCGCTTAGGAGATCCTTCTAGAAAGTTACGATTTTCATTTTTTTGAAGAAAATTTTAAAGATTATACTCGTTCAGTCGTGCAGATTCTGAATTTTTTAATTAAAAATAACTAATTTAATAATGACACATTTTTAATTCATCAATTTTAATCTCATTTATTAGCCGAAAACAGTTCGATCATCTCAGCCAAGACAAGGTTCGTCTTGAAAGGTGCCATCTCGAAACGCGAAACATGGAAGCTTGAAAATCCCATACAAATAATACTGGGAACAACAACGCCCTCTGAAGTAGCCCGAATAAAAATGCTTCCACTCTAGTTCGACCTAATTATGTCTTGAGTTCGGGTTATGTTCTTGAACGAGTATAACCCTTAAAAATTTTCTTAGAAAAAAAAGTATTGTAACTTTCTAGACGGATCTCCTAAGCCGTAGAAATACGTAAAAACAAACAACATTTTCGGTATTATCGTCAATGAAGTATAATACAAACAACAATCCGTTAGAAATAACCTTTTTGTTAGGGCAGGTATGCACTCAAAGTGATAAACCGCACGTGTTGGAGTAACAAAAATACGACTCAAGAGATAAATTCATGCCTTCAAGACATAAAAACTTGTCTCCAAGACATAAAGTGAAGTCTGGCTCCTTTTCAAAACTGAGACATGCTCAAGTTGAATTTTTCGACTCCATCATGTCTTGATTGGGGAAAATTCAAATCGAACTCAGGTCGAAGCTTTTTTATTCGGGAGGGTACCTTTCTATTTGGTTCTGCTCAGATGGCGCCTTGTCATTTGCACACGCCGAAATGTATCTGAATAAAACAAATATTATTTTCTCATTCAAAGAAGGTTTTTTTTTAGAAATTCTCTCTATGACCGCATATCAAAGAAATTTTTCTTTGACATTAGAAATAAATTTTTTGAGTGTACATGCTCGAAATTTTTAATTAGGCTTGTCACTGGTTTTTTCAATTGGTCTAAAAAATGTAATCTGCGCGTGCATAATCAAAGCATTCCTCACATCTTACAGAATCGAAGATCTATTGTTCTCAAAGATATATAATTTCTCAAAACTAGAAAATTTGCTGTACATAATGTTTTTATGAACATAGATACGTACATTAATTAAATCCTTGTCTAATTAATAAATTTCAGTTCATTTTTCTGATTTAACTATCTAGAAGTACACCACTAGTTATAATTTAGAGACTTAATTTTTCGATTTATAATTTTCAAATATCACAGTTTTGCCTTCTATATGTTTGAAGAGTTACAAATTTAAAGTTTAAAATAATTAAATTGAAATGTTTTATGAATTGAGCGTCTTTAAGTTAAAACTCTTGAATTCTTATGAAACCTATTGTCACAAAGTTTTTAATTGATAATTTGTTTTAAGCTGCAAAAATTCGAAGCCTTAAAATTTTAAGTCTGGTGGTTTATATTCCAAATTTTATACATCAAGGTATCTTTTTTACATTCTCATCAGAGAAGGTATTATATTTGTGTAAAATTAGACCCCCCCGCCCTAGTTTTTGTAAAATGTTTACGTTTTAAGACTGCCTAAATCCGAACAATAATTTTTTTACAAATGTGTCTGTCTGTCGGTCTGCCTTTCAGCACGATAACTTTTGAAAAAATAATTCTATTAGAGTGGCCTTTAGTTCACTCATTTAGTGTCCTAAACTGAAGGTCAAGTTCGTAAGCCAGCCAAATATCTAATGAATTTTTTCATCAAATAAAAAATTATTAGAGTTATAGCATTTACAAAATTCCAAAAACACACGAAAATGAAACCTTCTAAGCCAATTAACGGACGATATGAAAAAATGGCAAGAGAAGAAAAAGTTTAATTTCGAAATGCCCAAGAAGATTGTCATAACAACCTTTTGAATTTTCTTGATAAATCAAAAATTAAATTTCGACAACATAAAAATTAATGGAAAATCCAAAAGTTACATTTTTTCAGTGTAAATCATAAAGAAAACATTGGAAATCAGCAATTTCAGTTTATGGAAAAACGACAAAACTTGCAATAAAACGTTTGATAACAAAACTTTTTTAAAAGAATGCGCATTTTTTTTAAATGGGACAATGAAACTTCGTCTGTTTTAATATCAATGCAAGTTACGAATTATGATTATATACATTTATGGGAATTATATAAAACTGCAGGGATAAACTCGAGTGCGAAGCACGAGATACGTGATGAGAATGTGTTCGTTAAAGCTAAAGGAGCCTTAACAAAAGAGAATTCACAATCACCCAATTACTGCTGTGGATACTTTCACCTTTAGTTTTAAAAACTCCATGCAGAAAGATAGAGCGCATAGCGCGAGGTGCATTCATTATCGAGCACGAAGCGCAAGGTAAATACATTATCGAGCGCGAAGCTAGAGATAAATATATTATCGAGTGCGAAGTGCGAGAACCAACAGTCACGCGACCTAGGCGCGCTAAAACTTGCGAGCGCAACAGTTTAATTTCGCGAGTGCTTTAACCGGAAATAATTTGATCATGAAAGTCTCCTCTTTACAAAGGTGAAATTTTGAGTCATATATTTCTAATTGCATATTCGTTAAACAAATCCTATAATATAATCCAGAAAATTTTAGGCAGATGGTTTTGAAGCTTAACTACTCAGAAAAATAAAATCTAGCGTAATAAGTAAACAGTAATTTCAAAGCCTAAAGTGCTCTACTTAAATGGACTTAAAAATTTCAATGTAAAAAATGCTGTGCTCTGCAGACTGAAAAATGTAAAAAGAACGTCAGGAATTACGGCTACACGTAAGGAGTCAAGTTTGGAGCAGTTTTTCACATCAGAGTCAATGTGAAATATTTGAAAAAAAATCATGAATATCGAGGAAAAAATTATGAACAAATTGCATTTAATAAAATGAAGAAATAATAAAAATTATTAATTAAAACTACAAAACTGTATAACTATACTATCTTTAGTTCTCATGAAGATATTGAAGCGATTTAAACTCCAAGCTGTAAAAGTAAGGCTCTGTAATTATTTCCAATCCCTTTATGCAATATGAACCACTTTTCCAAGCCAGGAAATTTGTTTCCCCTAAATATATAATTTTTGAACTGAATATTTTTCGTGGAACTTTTTTAGACGTGCAATAGTAAATTGTGCATCGATTAAAAGATGCAGGAAATTCGAGATTAGTGTGAAGTTTGCCGCGCGAGCGCAGCGAGCACGGCAATTACATGAGTCGAATCGTCATCCCCCACAAGGTTCACATAATACTTCTTCTAACCCTCGCGATGAAAATGTGGCTGAATAGGTCGTCGAGAGACGACGACGTTGCTGATTTTTCCACTGGTGACTTAATAGTGGCCGAAGTGAGTACTTTTCCCACTCTTGGTAAAATTAAACTTACCTTTACCATTGTGATTACCAATTACAGCGACTTGATGTCTTTATAATTAGACTGCGTCAGTACAAGGAAAGTATTGCTAGAAGAAAAATAACTCGAAACTTTCAGACAGATAAAGAAGGCTCTATCGTGACCTCAGTTTGACGCAAAATAACTAGCAAAACAACGGGGTACCTCAATTTAAAGAAGCGACTAAATAACTACTGGTTAGGTTTTTGGAGAAAAAGCACAGCTTCTGGTACAAGTACCTCTCACGAGCGTGCATCCTGCTTTGGCAAGGTGTTTTCAGGAGCTAATGGAAAAACCTAGATCTGATGATAGGTTGCTCCTGGGAACTACGTATGTTTTTCCTAAAAATTCAGGCGCTCAGAATCCATCTGAAATTTGTTCGATATCCTGTCTTGCAACAATTTAAGAATGTCTTAAAGATATTATTGCAGATGATGTATAGACGCTGTTGTCACGACGCAAGGTCGTAAATATCAGAAAGACTTGCTTAATGCACACATTGACTTCAAGCAAGCGTTTCCTTCTGTATAAAATGACTATTTGCTTAAAATCCTCAAAACTCACAAAATCTGCCCACGCATTGCTGACTTTTTAAATCGTGCAATGCTTTGGGGTATAAGAATCAAGTATTATGATAATGGAAAACCAAGAATAACAAGAATCATATGCAATTCGTTAGCTATCTTTCGGGGAAACGCCTTTAGTGCACTATAGTTATTTCAAGCGTTGAATCCATTGAGAAAAACACCAAATAGCATTTTTCATGGCTTCAGAACGCAGGAACGGCAGCAAAGTTTTCGGCGCAACAAAGCAGTTTTCCAATATTATTCACATATAGTTCGAACGAGATAAAGGCAGAAGAGTATATTTAACCAGAAAAGAATTAGGGAACGCATATATAGAGAGACTTTGAGAATCTATGAGTTGAGAAGGAAGGAATTTCAAAGTCACATATATAAAAAAATTTCTTTAACAAAAAGTAAACCATTTATCCAAGTAAAGCCTCAAAGATCTTGTGGAAGCTTTAATAATTTATAGAAGTGTAACATTATAACCGGTATGATGTTTAGATGCAGACGATACAAGGTAAATTGACATGAAGGAAAATAATTGTAGAGGTGACATTTATTTATATAAATTTATTCAATGATGCCTCTTTTAAAGAATTGTTTTCCTAGCCAAAATTTGTATGTTATAAAAAAAAAGAAAAATTAAAGGTCCTCGCATAATTTGTATAGGAAATGGCTTCCGGCTATATTTTTTAAAATTTTGCTTTCTGGTAGTTTTTGATATGTACATCAAAAGTCTCAGTGGGCAAAAAATCCCGAAAATTCGAGATTTCAAGATATATCCGTTCGAAGTCAGGATTTTTATTTTGCAGCCAAAATAAGGTTGCAATGCTAATCATCACAATCAAATTATCTATATCATTTGAATATTAAAAAAATTTAAAATTTAAAATCCTTGCTGATCAGCTTCGCAAGATATAGAGGGTTTTGTGTTTATAAAATGCACCTTTATAAGAAGCAGAGTGAAGAACTTTAGTCCGAACTCAAGTATGATCCCGTTTGATTCCACTATGAAGAAATTAAGTATGTTTGTACGATTTATTTTTAAAAATCCTGTTTTTTTCCCCGAAATTTATTGATATTTTGATCTCCTGGCTCTCTGAATAATGCCACTGCTACTACCCACTAAAAACTTTCGACACGCACATGCACTTAAAGACACACACACTGAAATGTGTCTCACTTGCCTACTCTACGAGTAAACTGAGCCGTTGTAAAAAAAGCACGGATTTCCCATAAGACGCCATTAACAATTAACAATTTTAGACCGCGGATCTCTGCTCTAGATACCAAAACTCAATTTTCAAACATCATAGATAGACTGACATTTAAAAAAAAACGCACATCTAAATGCCTTAAAATGCGCATCAATTGCATTATTGTCTAAAATGCCATTTAATACGCTTTATTGTATAAAACTCGTTTCATTTCAATAATTTCTCATAAGCATAAACTTCAAGAAATTAGAGTGGTTTTGCTTGTAATGTCTGTGAGTTTAAAACATTTAATGGCATTCAATTCTACTCGGAGTATTCTCAAATTTTGTGCAACGCAATGCTTTTCACAAACCAAGTATCAAACCATGTCAACGCCATTTAATTATATTGAGAAAATATTAAATAAAGTCAATGCCGGTCAATATGATTTAATTACTTTTCAGACAAAAATGCAATTGGTGTGCATTTAAAGGCATTGCAAATTCCGTTTTTCATAATGCTAGTCAATGCATCTCAATCAAATCGTTGTTGCTTTGAAGCACGGTAGGTACAAAACATTCAAAAATACTTATTCGTAGTATAATAAATATAACATAAGAAAAGAACTGGAAAGTGCCATGTAGATTTATAAGGGCCCTTTTTTACAAGGGTGGATCAAATATAAACGGGACTTTTCTTCTCATACGAGTACATGTAAAGGAAGCGAATGGCCGCTTCTAGGGTGCAATGGTTAGGATGTCAGTAGTGGGGAGAGCCAGCTGTTGGATGATACAAATCGGTTTGGTTGTAGCTGTCACGATATATGAGCAACCGGTGCATCCTTCCGCTGCGCAACGCTTTATTATTAAATTTCTCGCCAAAGGCTTCCATAACTTATTCCGATCTGTAATGCGATTTTGAAAATCGACCAACGAAGATTGCCTTCAATGCCACGTGAAAATGCGAATGCTTGACAATGTTTTATTCCCGAACTGTGCACTTCATTTCTTCTGAATTTCAACTGGCTTCACGCTTTTAACAGCAAGAAATTTAATAATAACGTGTTGCGCAGCGGAAGGATGCACCGTTTGCTCAGACATCGTGACAACTACTACCAAATCGATTTGTACCGGCCAACATCTGGCTCTCCCCACTCGTTTGAGAACAAAAGTCCCGTTTATATTTGATCATAAATTAGGCAAGGTGTTAGGTAAGGACCCGTTATGTTCTATTTTCTGTTTATTATATTTATAGATAAGTATATAAGAATGGCTCTCTTTGTTAAAGAAGATATCGATTTCGGGACTGTAAAGGTGCGTGGATTAGCGATTGCTGATGATAAGGTTGCTACGCCAGAATCAGTCGAAGGCTCGCAGAAAATTTTAATTAGACTAAATCCGATCGTGAAGAAAATAGGCTTACAAATTAAGAACATTTGCAAATATGCAACATTCATGTAGACGATCAGACGATGGAAGCACTTGATAAATACGTTTGTCTTGGAAGTTTATTTACTGCTAATACAGAAAAAGCGAAAGAAAAATATGATATTGATTCCAGTTAAAAGATTCACCGCAAAAAAAATTAACCTTGCTTGTTAATCTAGTCTTGTCTGGATAATCTTTCACCTTATAATCGCTCTATTTTTATTCGATATATAGCGAGAATTATGACGCTAGCGCTATCTACCGTCATTAACTTCATTAAATTGGAGAGAAATGGGGATACCCATCGGTCATTTGCTTTTTGCTAAGTGGTATGAAATAGCTTCTAATGCATCTAGAACAGTATAATCAGTTTGAAAGAGATTTTTCTATAAGAAAAATGTTTTATTCGTGTTTTGCGTTGCTAATTCTACATGTTTTACCAAAATTTGCACACTTCAGCATGACGCAGTAGTCGAGATCAGGATTATTCTCCTAACCTCGGTGAAACTTACAACAAAATATGTTTAGTTTTTAACTGCTATAGAACATACCAGCAAAAAATATTGATTTTTGTTTTTCCTGTGTTGTTTTATATCTGTTTTTTTCCATTTATATCTCGAATTTACTCATACTTTTCCGTTTCCCCATTGCTGCTAAGGACGCCGAAGCAGATGGCAGTTTTTATATCATCGTAGAATAAATTTTTGCCAACTAGCATGTGAACTTTAACAGCTGGAAATTTTATATTTAGAAAAATTTAACTTTAGTTAACATCAACTCTTCTTACTTAAGTTCCCAGGGCTAGCTACAAGAATAAATTAGCACAATCTAGTAAACCAAAAATGCTCAATATCTGCAAACAGATTTCTGCCGGTTATTGAAATTGTTCCCACCTAAATGGAAGTGGAACAGCACCTGTAGAACATTATTAAAGTTATTGTAAGCAACGATATCGCAAAAAAACTCTGCCAAAAATATACATAACAAAGAATCTCCATGTACTAGTAGAACACTTGAATAGCCGGGGGTTACCTTAATATTTGAACGCAACACTAACTGCGTATTGTAAAAATCTGAAAGATGTTGGTCCGCAAAACTAGGCTTAAAAATGCAGTCTATGTCCCAGAAAGGAAACGAGATTCACCATGTAAAACCAGGTTGGATATGAGCCGTTCTCTCGAAGAACGGCACAAGTCGAAAAATGTCGTTTTGAGATAATTGCATTTTTAAGAATGTAAAGTATTTGATGAGTGGTTATTTTTGTTTTAGCGTACTTTATTATGTTTCACTTAAAAGTTATATTATACAATAATTAATAGCGACTGGTTGTAAAGAATTAAACATTAAATATAAATAATTATCAGCGTATTAATAAATTAATACTTACGCCGTTTTAACGGAGCAGGACTGAGAAAATCTTCAAAAAGACGCTTAATTTAGGACAAAGTGATAGTATTGCAATAATTTTATTTCAAACTGATAATACATTATTACTATTTTATTTACTGTGCACGAATAAATAATGACTGCAAAAACACAGGACACCGTCACTACTGCGCGCGGTCGGGTCGCCGCAGACTGGGTTCCCTACCGACTGACTAAGCTTATTCATTTGTTTACATCGCTTAAAAATGCACATGCACAGAATAGAGGCACGCAACGAGTTAAAAATTCATAAACTATGTTACTATCTATGTTACTATCATCATGTTACTACATCTATCCACACTCAATACATCGAGATATTAATACCAGCAATACTGAATGAGATGATAGACTCCGAAAGGCAAGCACTTGATCTTCTTACTGCTAGACTGCGTCGGAACAAGAAAAGTAGTGCAAAAAGGAAACAAAGTGAAACCTTTTAGGAAGATCAAACAGGATTCTACCATGAACTGAATGTAAATCAAACTAACCAGCAAGACACCGAGGTTCCTGATTTGGAAGATACGACAAACTTCTGGACTATAGAAAGCAAGAGCCGGCGATAATCTTGAATTTATAGTTAAAGAACATCACAACTTCAACTGTTTTAGTGGTTTTGAAATGCGCGGGTATCTGGAAAGCTCAACCTGACAAGTGTGAATCCTCCGTTGGCAAGCTATATTCAGAAGAGCATCGAACACCCAGATCTAACGCCATGCTTTATGATCAAAGGTTATGAGAATATTTTGCTTAAAAAACCAGACACTAAACCTCCATCTGAATTTAGCCCGATAGCTTGTCTTCCAACAATTTAGAAATGCCTTCTAGCTATCAATTAATATGAGGTATATTTTTACTACAAGGAGAATGCTATCATTACAGAAGACCAGAATGGATGTGGTAAATACTAGTGGGACAGTGAAGATCTACTTACCATATACGCTGTTGCCATAACGGAAGTTAGTAAACATTAGAAAGTTTTGCAAATGGCATACATTGACTACAAACAAGCGTTGTCTTTCTAACCAAATTATTATTTTCCAGAAGTCTCAAAAATGTACAAAATCTGCCCATATATAATCGACTTTCTAAGTCGTGAAATGATGTTTTACCGTTTGAAGTACACGAATCAAGTATTTTGATGATGTACAACCAGTGACAACTAGATCAATATGCATTACTAGAGATCGTCTAAGGACGTTTTCCTCTCAAATAGTCGCCACTGTACCGGAATTTTGATATAGTCATGAGGCTCGAAAAGTTTGAACAGTTTTATATTTTATTAATTCTTTTGTTTATGAAATTTTAAAAGTATATGCGTGTCAAAGTGAATATTATTTTTCTCTAACCTTAATAACTAACCTTCCCAATAATGTATGATGTTCTCGTTCGAGTTCTGTTTATTTATATTACCCCGTGTCTCAACTCTCCCTTGAGGATTTCTACGCATTACAATGAATATCTACTAGGGAGACTCCTTCAGTGGATCATGGTGCTTTCAAGAGGTAAACTTAGTAAGAGACCACTAAATAAAGCAACCCGAGTAAAAATGCTGCGACTTGAGTTTGACTCGAGACATAGGCCTTCGTCTTACTTTTATGGCCATGACAGATAAAACGGCTTTTACTTGTCTCAAGTCGAGCTTTGTCTTGGATAAGACGACGTTCACTTGTCTCAAGACGAGCCTTGTCTTGGCTGAGATGGTCGAACCTTTTTCGGCTGATAAATGAGATTTATATTGATGAACAGAAAATTTGTGATAAGTAAATTGTTATTTTTGATTAAAAATTTCAGAATCTGTGGGTGTAAACGAGTAAAACCATTAAACATTTTCTTAAAAAAAAATGGTAACTCTCTAGTACGATCTCCTAAGCTGTTAGAAATACTCAAAAACAAACAACATTTTTGGTATCATCGTCAAATAAGTATAATACAAATGAAAATCCGTGAATAAATTTATAAAAATATACAGGTTTGTCTATTCATTAACAAAGGTTAGGTTTCATGACCCCAGAATAAGCCTTTTTGTTATAACAGGTATATACTCGAAGTTATAAACCGCTCGTGTTGGATTCATAAAAATACGACTCAAGAGATAAATTTATATCTTCAAGACATAGAAACTCGAAATGAAGTCGAGGAATTTTTACTCGGGTAGCCTGGTTAGTCTCAAGTGGCGAACAGAATGTCAACAAGATTTGAGTTAGATGATACTGAGAAAGAGTTTAAAGTTAGAGGCTCGTGGAACTTACATAGAAAGCAACCTGAAAACCCCAATGTTTCTAATTAAAAATTGAACAAAACGTTTTAAAAACCAATAACAATTCTTAGAAATTTTAGAAACAAAAACTAAATAAATTTTTATAATCTCTCTCCCCTCGAAAATCCAGATACTACTTTTCAAGGATATTCAATAATTTTTTTAAATACTCGTTCATCATATTGAATAGGCCATTTTGTGTATAGTAATTACGACTTCCAACAATTCTTTGAATTACTCATCTGCAATATTTAATCCGCTATTTTGTTTTTTTGAAATTTTCACTTATAGATTCAGAGCCAGCGCCCTCGAAACCCATATATAAGTGTTCTTAGATTTTATTGCTCTGGATTTTTATGCGTTTTCTGACTTTTGGCCACAGAACTGTCAAGTTGATCTCAATGGCAATCCCTTGAGTCTGTCGTCAAAGGAGGACTTAACTATCAAGGCAGAAATCAAAGAGGAATTAGGTATGCATTGCAGACAAAAAGTTGTCCATGGAAAGCACCCCAAAATGTTAGATTAGCATGAAGCGCATAGCGCGCTATCCATTATTTGGCTGAAAATGGGCGCCTTGTCTCTAGAAACATAAGAACTTGTCATGGTGATCCAGGAGAGGGTTGTCAGAACCAAGAATTACCACAAACACTTGTTACATTATTATTTGGTTGACTAGTTGAAGATGATATATTATATTAGGTAGTTACTATTCAGACACTTCATTATACCCAAGACACTCGAGCCGATTTCATGATGCATGGTGAGAAAGGTGGAAGAGTCTACATTCCTATATAGGTTCCTATATAGGATCCTACATAGGAACCTATATATTTCACCTATAGTTGTCACCTATAGGAAATGACATAGAATTCTATAAGGGATCCTATGTAGGTTCCTGTATAGGATTCTATATAGGATCCTGTATATATTTCTGTATTCGACCATATCCAGATGCGCAGTGCTATTCTATAGCACCCACGGGTGCGCAGAAGTTTCTTTTCTCTTCCAGAAGCACCTAGAGGCATACGTACCATTAGGTACTATGAGGTACCATTAATTAAGTACCGTCAGTTAGGCACCATGAGGTTCTTTATTAGGGAGTGTCCTATACAGGCATCTACATAGGAACCTAAGTCCTTTCCTATAGGTGGCCCCTATAGATGAAACATATAGCATCCTTTGTAGGATCCTATATAGGAATCTATATAGGATTTTTCAGTAGGATACACCATTAAGCCATTTCCCTTTCGGGGTACGCGTGACTCACTCGGTGGGGAAGGGAGCAATGTGATGAACGTATATAAAATTTTTATATTGCTTTAGAATTCTCGTGTTATTTATTTAAATAACACATTCTTTCCGCAATACTGCTCCGATCCAGGTTGCTGATCTATCTCTCTAGCAATCACCCTAAGTGAAAATCCTCACAAAGTCATCATGTGAGGTTCCTCACTTGGGTTCATTATTATCCAAGGTCTTTTTTTCAGGCGTCATTTGCTCCACTTACTCTTTTTTTATTAACTATTTGCGGCCATACTTTCTTCCCTGGCATACTAATCTAGCTTCTTCTACGTCCATGCGCTTTTTCATGCAGGCTTTCGTGTTTCTGTGGCTTCTTATGTCTCTTCTAACTAGGGTCTCATTCACAAATTCTAACCATTCTTTCCGCGGTCTGCCTCTGGGCACACTGCCATTTACTTTACCTTGATACAGTTGTTTCGTTAGTCGTTTATGTGGCATTCTCCTGACATGCCCGAACTATTTTAACCGATTTCTTTCCTATGTGTCAACTAGCGTCTCTTCTGAACCACATTCTTTGAGAATTCTCTTGTTACTTACTTTGTCCATCAGAGTTTTGCCGCACATTATAAGCATGAATCTCATGTCAATTGCGTTAATTTTACTCTTATCTTTTTCTTGATAGGTCCATGTCTCGCTACCGTATAGTACAGTCGGTATGAATATAAATTTATGTGTTGCTATTTAAGCTTTATTTAATATGTATATTTTTACTTCTGATAAGGAGCCCTACTGTACCACTAAACTTCTTACCTTCGTTTATGCGTCTATCTAACTCCTCATCTATCTTCCCGTCCCTAGCAAATAAGCTACTAAGGTGTACGAACTTATCAACTTGTTCAACTCTCTTATCATAATACTTAAATTTAGGAAATACATTGATGATAGGAAAAATATTTTCTTTCTCGTTTTGCATACGACTTCAATTAAGCAGATATTTTCAAAATAAAAAATAATGAAACAGACCAAAGTTTCTCAGCTTACGAAAATTACTTAAATATCTTAGAGGGACATGAAAGAAAAAGGTCTAAACACATTTCCATGGAGCACTGAAATGTATTTATTAATTCATTTAAAATGAGTATTTTGGTGGACAACTGAAAGCGAGATATCACCTCGTTAATCTCCTTTCTCACCCAAGGTATCATATAACTGAACCTCGCTCAGCGCCAGAGCATCACAGATTTAAAATTCAAATATTTGCCGCAACGGGCAAATAAAAAATGTCACATTCACGTTGAAATGCATGACACTTTAAACGCATGTTTGTTAAATATGCTAGGATTTTACCAAGAATTCTTTAAAACAGTCCTCCGACCTTCTTTATCTTTAATAGATAAAGAATTGATTCCTTACAAGGTATTGCAGAAATAGTAGACATTAAAAGGTTTTTTTTAGCTCTGGAAATAAGAAAATTGGTTAATTTCTATGCTCTAATTTTTTATTCTGTTATGAAATCTCCGAATGCATTCTTGTGCCATAAATAGTATATCAGTATGATTCTGTTCACTATTCGTGAGGGGCTAAGAAAGGGAATTAGCAAAGCCCAAAATTAATTTTTTTTTGTAAAGGGGAAACAAAAAAAACGTCGAAAGGGTTTAAAAATGATATTTTAGTGCAAACACCATTTTTCATTTGTTAATTCTAAAAAGAAACAACCTTGCATATATTTAAAGTTTTGCTAAAAATGTTTAAATTCACAGGAAAATATCGAAAAAACATATATTTTGCACTTGACACAAAAACAAAGTTGACGTGTTTCGCCAAAAAAAAAAATTATATTAAAGGGGTCGGCCATGGCTTAAACTTTTTATTTTGTGTCAATGATAATATATATTTTCTATGCACAAAATAATTGAGTAATTAGTTTTATGACGAAGAAAGTTAAATAAAGTCCATCCAATAAAAATAAAAATATCACGCGGGGGTAAACCACCCCTACATATTTTTAAATACGCTAAAAATTGATAAATTCATAAAGGGCGTTTTTAACGTTGTTTTTTGAAATAGAAATAAGGCACACAAAAATTCGTTAACAACTATTGTTGTTTGTTTATTTCTGAGGAAGAAGATGAAAACAAAAAGAATTTTAACATACTTACGCCTGCGTCTAGACATAATAAAATTTAAGTATTTTAAAATCGTTTCGGTTTTCTAATTCCTTCTCCACCCCTAGCCAAGAGCACACTCTCCGCGTGAATAGCAAATGTGACTTATTTGGCAGTCTGTCAAGTTAAAGCGTGGGTGGCTTTACTCGCAGTCGGTAAGGTGTATCGACATGATTTTGGTGTCAAAATATTAAGAAGAGCTCCCTCTTTCATG
>NC_046661.1:72874191-72899226 GCF_010883055.1 Belonocnema kinseyi | reverse complement strand
AGAGGGAGCTCTTCTTAATATTTTGACACCAAAATCATGTCGATACACCTTACCGACTGCGAGTAAAGCCACCCACGCTTTAACTTGACAGACTGTATGGCTAATTTTAAAGGGGTTGTTTCAGTCTTAATTTTCTGATATTAGCGAAGTTTGAAGTGTGCCATGGTTCAGCTCGACAATTTTTTAAATATGGCTAAAAACGCCGTTTTTATGGGTGTCAACCCCTATTTTCTCAAAAACGTGAAGTAATGGGAAGTTTTTGAACCCAGATTCGTATTCACACTGAGAGACCTTCCATTTGAATAAATGATAAAAATGAATCAAAGTTTAAGATACTTGTATATCAAAACACAGAAAAATGTTGATCTATTCGAGTGATTCATATTAAATTACTGAAATTCGACATTTCCATAATAGTCTTTAATAAGCCTTAGTAGAAAAATTAATAGTTTGAATACGAATTGTTATGAATCTGTATTTTAATGATGATCGTACGAAAAAGTGATATGGTGCTTACTAGTTTGTCTAAAAATAGTTTAAATAAGCAAGATATTGAATATTATAATCCACAAAACTCATTTGAGAAATTGACTTTATAACTATGAACATTCCTAAGACCTCCAAACTATTATATAAATTAAAACTCACATCTCGATTTTTCGTATAGTGCTGTTTAATTGTGTTCCCGAGTATTTTCGAGCAATCTCGAAATTTACCGAACGTGTTCGTGCGCACGACGTCTCGTGTACCTGCCGACCTCGACAGTAGACTTCTTTTAATAATTTTGTTGTCATTTTTGCTCACGCGTTAATTGTGCAATTGATTTGTGAATTAAAAAGTACGCAATTGAAAAATAATCTTCAACTATGTACGTAGCTTTAAATCGATGATTTCGTATATTTTTTTCTTTTCTGAATAATATTAAAACAATTTATAAAAATTTTTCTTTTTCAAATAAATTAAATACGAAATGTTCCAAAAAATATAAAAAATGTTTATTATCTTGAAACCTTGAAAAACCCTTACATTTTTTTAAAAATGTACTTCAAAATCGTCAAAAAGGTGAACTTTTTCAATGATTTAAATTTTTCGCACATTTTTTTTTAAAAACCTGCAAAATTATCAAAATTGCCTCGAAGTATCCCAGATTTTTTTTTGACAATTTTTGATATCTTTTAAAATCTTTTCAAATATTCTTCTTAAATTAATTTTTCAAAATAAAAACTGATGTTTATTTTTCCTAGGAATCTTAAAAAAAATTTGTTATTCTTATAAAAACTTTCACAATTCTTAAAAGGATTCTAAATTTTTTGCCCCAAACTTGAAAAAATGTACATTTTTTAAAAATGGTTTAAAATCATTTCAAGAATTACATTAATTTTTAATATTTTTAAACCTTCTCTCAGCAGCAATACATCTTTTGAAATTATTCGATTTTTACATTTTCATCCTAATGAGCAGGTTTGGTTTTATGTTAAATTTTACATTGACAGTTTTCATCAAATCTCCACGTTTTCAGACCCCATTTTTTTTATTATTACACCATTAAGCCATTTCCCTTTCGGTGTAGGCGTGACTCACTCGGTAGGGGAAAGGAGTAGTATGTGGAAGGGATAGAGATTTTTCAGATTGATCCAGAATTCTTGTGCTATTTAAGTAAATAACACGTTCGTTCCGCAACACTGCTCCAAACCAGGTTGCTGATCAATCTCTTTAGCAATCACCCCAAGCGAGGAACCGCATGAAGCCGTTACGTAAGGTTCCCCACTTGGGTCCATTAGTGGCCAAGGTCTTTTGTTTCAGGCGTCATTCAATCTACTAACACTCTTTTTATTAACTATTTGCCGCCATACTTTTCTGTCCTGGCATACTTCTCTAGCTTCTTTTATGTCCATGCATTTTTTCATGCAGGCTCTCGTGTTTCTGTGACTTCTTATGTTTCTTCTAAGTAGGGTCTCATTCACACATTCTAACCATTCTTTCCGCGGTCTTCCTCTGGGCACGCTGCCTTTTACTTTACCTTGATACACTTGTTTCGTTGGTCGTTCATTTGCCATTCCCATGAGTCAGAAAAAAACGATTTTTACGAAGACTTCTGTCTGTAGTCTGTTGTCTATAGTCTGGAGTATGTAGTCTGTAGTCTGTAGTTTGTAGCCTGTAGTCGTTAGTCTGTAGTCTGTATCCGGTAGGCACGATAACTTTCAAAAAATCGATCAGATTAAATTCTGTTTTGGCACACTTTTTTAAGGTATTAAAAGAACGAATAAGTTCGTAAACTAGCTATTTTGGATGAAAATTCAAAAAGTCGGCGCATTTCTAAAACTTTTGAAACAATACTTTTTCAAGATTAAAAAATGCTATGTACGATTATTCATAGCACTCAAAAACTCGAACACTTTACTACAATTACTTTTTTATAAAAAGAAAATTATCAGAATTAGAGAACAAGAGTCGCGCGCTCAAGTTCATAAATGATAAATTTATCAAAATACCCAGCAATGAATTTCAAAACTATCAAATTTTGAAATTAGGCCCTCTGCAAATTTATTTATAAATTCCAAACTCAACAAGTCACCCGACAATTGTTTTGGATATTGCAGAATTTTCCACTTTGATAATTATTTCAATATCAAAGAACTAGCAAATATATACTTTTCTTTATAACTAATGAATTATTCAAGTTTTATGATTATTCCAATACTAAAAAAATGACGAGTATTGACTTTTCTTTAGAAATTGAAAATGTATCAAGTTAACTAATAATTAATTTCAAAATGATCAAATTGCGAAATTAGGCCCTCTGCAAATTTATTTAAAAATTTACCAAGTTCGTCAAAAATTTGTTTTCTAAATTGTCAATTTTTTGTTGTAAATTGGCTAGTAAGTTTTAAATTGCAATTTATAATCCAAATTTTTTCATTTTACTTAAAAATTAAAAATTTTTCAAAGTCAAAACAATTAAAATAGTAACGTTGACAGTTTTTACCTCTGGAATTTTTATGAATCAAGGCTTTCTATTTAAAATTATCCCTTTTTTAAGCAGTTGACTTATAACTTTTCGTTTTATATGTATATTTCAAATATTGTTACCAATTAAATAATTTTTTTTCGAATTAATTAATTTTAATTTTAATGGTTTGAAAATCGAATATTTGAGACTTTAGAATTTATAATTTATTTTAAATTAAAGTTGATCAACTAAAAATGCTTTTTATCCCAAATTTTCAATTCAAACCCCTTTTAATTTTTACCTGTTGAAGTAATGAGAACTGCATTTAAAAAAATATGCTTAAAAATGTAACTTTTTTCATAGAAGATTTAAAATTTAAGAAGTCAGCAATTGAACTTAAAACTCAAAACAAGCTTAAATGTTACTTATTTTTAATTTGTACATAATTTTTTTGAAAAAAGAAAAAATAGAAAGATCATTTTAAAGTACAATATGTCATCATGTGATATGAAATCTGTGATATATCATGTGATTGGAAAGATTTTTCCACTAAATTTTTGTTTAGTGTCTTCCATATATGCAATCTTTTAAATTGAACTAAATTGCGTGCAAGTTAATATACTCTCTGGTATTCTTGTAAAAATAACAAATTTACTTTTAATTCAAAATCTTCATTTGAAGTTGGCGGGCGCGTTAGTTCATATTTTTTTAATAGGAGTCGCATGGGCCCTCCTCAGTAATTTCACATTTTTCTCACAAGCGCTATCATATTTTAAATGTAGTATATAAGTGATTTACAGATATACTCAGCTATGTATTTCTACGTTGCGTGCGAGCGTTTATGTGCGTAAGTTAAAATAGGCGTCAAGTTTAAGTTAAGAATGTATTGCTTAGTATGAATTTGTCATTTATTCTTCATGTTACCACGATTTTTTAAAAATAAACAACCTTTGCCATTACAGGTATACTTCTTTCTTGCAGTCGATTTTTTTTAGTGATGAGACCATTTTTCGTATAGTGGATTTTAAAACCTCATTTCCACATATTGTAAAAAAATATGAAATTCGCCAGTTGAACACCACTATATTAATTTTTGAAACGCATCACTTTTTTCCACGTTTTGATATTGAGGAATACTAAAGTTTCGACCGTTTTTATCATTTATTCAAATGGAAAGTCTCTTAGTACAGCACAAAAAATCTATTCAGAAAGACTAGGTGCCATCATGTTCGCATACGAAAAATTAAAATTTGCACGGCCGTGTTTTTTTTTCTATAAATTAATACTATAAAGACACTCCCTAAAATTTTAACTATTTAAAAAAATATATACTATAAAAAAATCAAATTATTTTGAAAAATTAAATCTCAAAATTAAAATATATAATTTCGCTTTTTAACCGATATCCCCCTTTTTTAAATATTCCAAATTAAAGTAAAGAAATATTTAAGCAATAAAATTATACGTTTATTTTGGTGTCATTTTTATTTTCTAAAACAGGTTTTATTAATAATTAAATCGGATAATTGTACAAAACTGATACTGAGAAATAATTATTTACGGTATGCAAAATATTTGCATGAATATATTAGGTTGAAAATAATGATTTTGATCACTTATTATGAAATGAGAAAATCTCTGGTTTAAAATATTAGTACTGACTAAGTACCTACTTGTCAGTACTAAGTTTTATTAAAATAAAGAATTTCTTATTTAATAGTTATAACAGAAATTAATTTTTAACATAATGGCTTCATACAAATATGATTTTTTTTGTCCATTATTCTTGAATATAATGTTGTTACGATTCTTCGCTTTGAATAATAATAAAACTTGCTTCAGGGGACAAGAATTACACCTCAAAAGCTATCATTCCTCTTGAAGTCTTTTCCCCATATTGCGCGTAGTTTGTCTCGAAATTTAACTTTCGGATTCATTTCATAGTGTTTTTGATGAATAAAATCAAAACGGAAAGTTTTATTAAAAAAAAAGCGAAAAGAACAATTTTAATTTATTTTGGAAAGTTACAATTCTTCTTTTTTTTAACGTATCTGGCGTCCTTTGGCTCAAAATGTTCATTTTCAACATATTCATAGTATTTTTAAGGCATAAAACCAAAAAGACCAGTCCTATAAAAAATAATCTGAAAAATGCACGTTTTTTGAAAAGCTGCGATTATTTTCTGCATTTATTTTCAGGCATCTGGAGTAGTTTTGCGTAAAATTGGAATATTTGATTTTCGCATATCATTTTCGATGGATAAAACCAAAACCGTTCGTAAGTGAAGGTGATTATTAAACTGATTCTTTCTTTTAGGACCAACAGAAGTGTACCAAAGCTCGATTTGTTCCATTCATTTTTTTGACAGTTCTCGTATTTCCAGACGGATAGGCAGACAGACAGACAGAGCTTTATACATACCCACATACAGAGACACACATGCGTAATCACGAAACATGATTTTTGGCTTCAGAAGATCTCAAATAACTGGGATGTGAAATTTTGATCAATTTTAATACTTTCTAAATCCTTAATGAGGATAAAAAATTTAATTATTATGATTTAAACTGATTTGAAATTCTTACTCAAGGACTTTTAAACTTCGTTGATGTATTTAATTTTGAATTTTATCGTATAAATATTGCGTGATATAATTTCTAAGTATTAAATAGAAACTTCTGAAAACGTTCTTCAACGTTTAAGAAGCTGCTTATGAGATATTAAAGCCACAAAATATAGAAGCCAGCGAGGTATAAACATTCTTTTGATTCTGTAATTAATCACAAATTAAATGTAGATAAATTTTACAAAGGAGATTTTGTAGTCTTTCCACTCTGATTTTCAACCAGCTTAAAATGGCTTTTCATAAAATATAATAAGTTTTATATGTATATACTAGCAGTCTCGCGTGCGCCTATTATTTTTGTATGACAAACAATAAACTAAATGCTTATCTTGTCTATGTCATTCACATTTAATAAACGTTACAAAATATTAGTATTAAATAATTAGAAGACACCAGAGGATGAGTTCCGTACCTGTAACTGTAATTTATCTTTTGTAATAGGATTCACGCTAATTTCTTTTCTCGTAGAAAATTAAATTAAACGTTAATGATAATAATAATATTCTTTACATATGGCACTTTGGATTTTTAAACTACATTTTTTATTAATCAATTTAACAATTTTTTCAACATACCGTGTAGGAATCCAATCAGGGATCGTGCAGGGTCCCGGCCGGAGAGCCCCAGTTTAAGCCGAGGGCTGGTAAGGGAATCCGGCCGGAATAACTTGTTTTGTCTTTTAAACCTTGTCGTAAAGATTATAGTGAACTTTAACAATGAAATCAAGTGAACCAATTCTGGCAAGCAAATTAAAGTAGAAGTGCAATTCCTGATTCCTGATTCCACGTGCGAAACTGAGAATTGCTGAGTGTCTATGTAGACGCCAGACGCAGTAGGCGTTATATATGGTGGTAAATTTAAAAGTGTGAAGGCTAAAAATTGTCTGAAAATAGCGAAGTTTACAAAAATTGTAATATTGCTGTTGTTGCGCATAGGAGAATCGATAAAAGTTTCATTTAAAAAGTTAAATCATTAAAAAAAAATGTTTTCTTTTAAGAATTTAAAAAAGCTCATTTCTGTTTCATTGATTTAATAAATCTTTAAATTATAATTTTTGAATAATAATTAATCTAGCATACATAATTATGTCTTTCATAATATCGCGGCTCTTAAAAAATGTGTAATTTCTACAAAAACATAAACCTGTCCAGTGCCCCGCCTGATCCCGACCATGGGATATAACCAGGGTTGGCGCGGCCAGTAACTGGCTGGCTCCGGATTACGTGATTCGACAAAAATATAGTCCGGCCGGCTCTTCGCCGGTTCCTATCCATAAAACACAGTCAGGGGTAGGCCGGTTGGGATCCAAACAGAAACCTTATTGTCTTAGGGCCAACCCGGGAAATATCGACACAGGATGCGTAGCAAGTAATTTACGACCTTCTCCCTCCGTAATTAATTTATTCATTTCCTTCGCGTTCAAAATAATTTTTATTTGTTATTTTTAAAACTATTCAAAAAAATATTTAAAAAAATTTTAAAGTAAAATATACACTTTCTTTGTTGATGATTTACAATTATTCTCAAATCTACAATTTGTCCAAGAAATTTACGTATTATCTTTTTTAAATTTCAAATTATCACAAGATATTTTAAATACGCCAATAAGAAATCAGACAGCTTTTAAAAAAATCTCATACTCTCCCCCGAAAATCTTTATCAATTCTCCTCAATATTAGTTCTTGCATTTGGATTTACACAAAATTATTAGACTTCTTTGTGAGAAATAACGTAATTTATGAGTACTATAGAAATTTTGATGACAGGAATAGATAATTCCTTACAAAGTTATTAGTCTCTATATCTGAATCAGCGATAAGTATACTGCTAATTCCAGTCAGCGTATATATCCTGGCAAATCAGCGAAATTTATCTGATAATCAGTGAAACTTCACTAACTGCCAGCTATATTTCGATGTTGTAGTAACGTATAAACGCTTATTTGAATCAGCTGTATAATAGGGTTGCTTCACGATTTTAGATAAGATCATTTTTTAATACATAAGTTTAATCCGAACCGAAGGGGCGTTATAATATTTTTGTCTGTTGAGTCTTTCAACGGAAAAAAATTTATTTAAAATTAAGGGCGGTAGAACACCTATTTAAATTGCTGTCACGTGAGTGTCACGTGACTCGCAGGTTCTCATAATTATTTATCATGTGACGATGTGGCTTTGATGAAAACCATGAAAACTAATGAAACTCATGATAAAGAGTCTACAGTCTACTCACAATTCTGACTATTTTGATTTGATAGCTGCATTTGTTAAGGTTTATGTGACAAAAGAAGTAATCCTGTTATAAAGTTTGGAGTAAGAGTCATTAGTATGTTGAAGGAAAGCATTAGGTACAATTATTAACACATTTTAAAATTGTACATATTTACGAATTGTTCAGTAAACATGACTACATTTCAGTGTTTTTCCAACAAGTTCTTTATACATGCCATAAATATATCTATTTTCCGTAGATTTTCGCTCTTGGCATTTACGAAACCCTCCTTTGACAATTTCTTAAACAATATTTTGCGATTTCTCTTTCCGATGTACACATTACCAAAACCAAACATCGGCACAGAAAAAGATATTTGAGAATTACTGACACATGAACTGTGATTAGTGGAAAATCCGACTCCTTTGACGTTAAAGGGGCCATCCAATCGACATCGTAACAAAAAATTTATGTTTCAACAGTAAATTAAAAATAGTAAACAATCTGTAAAAAATATTTTATGGGCGCTTTTAAAATTAGAATTTTATATACTATAAGATCCATTTATTGGAAAAATGAGATCTGACATTGAAAACAACCCTATTATCGCTGATTCAGATATGGAGAGTAGGACTATTTATTTTAACCGGCTTGGGTCATAGCTGCCAAGGCTCCATATTTCATTAAGTTAGTACAATTCACGGATGTAATAAATTGTTGAGCGCCAGCTAATTGTATCACAATTAGCAAGGAAAATAAATAGGAGTTTGAAAGCAGAGGTCACGCAAGAATAGAGTACATTGGGAAGACCTAAAATTAAATCGACAAGAAATAGCAATTCCAGAAATTCATAATTTGTGATGTGTACCAAAAGAAGGAGGCTCACTCTAAGAAATTAAAATGTTTTTCACATTTCGAAATTTTTTCAGCTGCTCCTTTTAAAGAAACTATGCAACAAAAAATCCCAGCTATCGCTTTCCGTGAGAATGTGTGGTAATTGGAGAGGAAACATTTCATAAGTCTTTCCTATCCCCTAAAAGTCGCATCTATCGCGTCGGCTTCTACCGCTCAGCCTGAAAAATCTCACAAACGTCAAGTTACGCTTCAATAAATCCAAACTCGGTAACAATATTCCGCTATGCTTCGACGATTATGATAATTGGTAACAATATCTACAAAGGGGGAAACCGACATCTCGACGAAATTCGCAAAATAATATCTTTCCACGAAGTCCCGACGAAGAGTGATGCACGGTCGTTCTCCTCGTGCTCAAGTATTTCAATTATCGCGCGTTACTCCCGTTTGGGTATCAAGACCCTATGACCGTCAATCAACTCATGAGTGGTTCAGGAACCTGACGTATCGAGGATAAGTTTAAAATTAAAATTCTATTTTAGAGTCTCAAAGTCGACTTACTGGGTGAATATTTACGTCTTGACGTCCACGGATGCTTTAGTCATTGAAATTTTATAATTAAATAATGGAGGGGAATAATTTCCTGTGACACCTCCCCCCCTTCAAACCGTGACGTCAAGGTGAGAACGTAACATTTGTAGTTCTGAAACAAAATTGTCGAATTATTAGTCGAACTGGAACTCAAAATGATATTTAACATTGTTATTAAGAAAGGGAAAACGAATTTTCGTTTGACTTGATATTAACGAGTGACAAAGTTCGCTAATTAGGAGGGGAAAAACTGCCTTAATAATAAACGCAATAGCTAAACTCTTATCGAACTTGTCAAATCATCGCCTGAGCCGAAGATCAAAACGGCGTATACTCCATGGGCCTTTTCTGATATCTTGTTAGAATAGTTATCTTGATTTCTTCGCCGTTGTCCAACTCTGGTCTCATCTCCATAATATCGTCGAGAAGTTTGTGTACTGAAAGGACATTTCGGGTATCGACTGCCAATCTTCTCTTTTCATCTGAGAGCAGTAAGGTATTCTGCAGTCCATAAAATGGTGTTTCCTCGACTTGCATTTGACACAGGAGGCAACGTGTTGCTAACCGGCATAGGTTACGTGGATCTGCGTCCCTCTTTCTTTTCAGATCTTTCAGTAAGGCCTGGATGATAATACGACAATTGACGATGTAGTAAGGTTTTTGTTGTCCCTTTGAATTGATTATGTGCGGAACGCCTAACTCCTAAGGAATCTCCTCAAATCTCGGGATTTTGTCAAACGGCAATGGCTTAACGGCCACTGATGGTGCGACAATTTCCATTGGATGACTTGAGTTGACTTGCATTTCCTCCGTATGCCGGCCTTTTTGCTTGGATAGCTAGTAACTGGTATGTAATTTTGACGCAAGTTCTCAGCGTGTAAATGTGCAGACGTGATTCTCCTTGTCTTCATCAATTTTAGGTCCATCTGAGGCAAGTTTCTGACCTCCTGCAATGATCTTTCGAGGTCTGGTCGTCGCCCGTGTCCAGGACATTTTTCGTACCCTGGAGAATCTGGAGTAGCGACAGGGCTGACGAATCAGTGAACTTTTCATGCCTCAATGAATCGGTCATGCTTTCGCCTCCGTCGTCGGATTTATCAAAGTTGATCTCCACATACTTGGCTAGCTATGCTTCGGTCTCCATATTTAATTTGAGGCTCAACATCTTTTGTTCTAGTTTAACCTGCTGTGTCTACAGTTTCAGGATTATTTCGGAATCCGGCGCCGGGGTGGAGAGACCAGAGCTTTGTGTCGATGAATTCAACATGTTGTCGAACTAGGAGGTCGACTCCATGTCTTGAGTTGAAGATAGACGGTGTAATGCCTGTCTACCTCAAGCTGAAAACATACATTGCTTAGCGCATAACGTTTGACGTGGAATTTTAAAATCAGAAATACTATATTTTGTCACTACTTTACCAGATTTGTCTATCAATTCTACCGCAACCGATCCACACACTCTGTTAACAAAAGCCGGTCCTAGGAATTTATGTGCCAACCACGAGGAATATGCCCCTGATTTATCACTTAGCTTTTTATTAGTGTAATAGACCTCAGTTCGCACCTTGATCTCCACCGATTTAAACTACCCGAACTTGTTCTGGCTGAACGCTTTCCCAAGTTTCTCCTTAATTGATTTTCGACCTTATGACGGAATTCGTTAATTTCCTTAATGCGCGCGATCCACTCATCGACTGAATTTTTGCGGTGGAGTTGTCATTTTCAGGAACCTTCGTAGCGTGCATAATTATCGCTTCGCATCCGTAGTTCAAATTGAATGGCGATATTCTATTTCCTGAATGCGGAACCGTTTTGTATGCTAACTGAATCTTTGAAAAATTTGCATCCCATTCCCTATGGTTCTCGTTTAGGAACGCCGAAATCATTGGCTTGGTGGTTCGATTAATGCGCTCAACTGGATTGTTTTGGAAGTGACTTAACGGGGTAGTGATATGTTTAACGGCTCTCGCTAATAAAAGGGCTCTGAAATCATTATTATGTACTCCCTGCCGTTATCCGTAACAATTGACATCGAAGTCCCTCGTCGGTCGAAAACAGTATCAAGCGCTTCAACTACGGAAGCTATCCAATATATTATCGCGACCAAGATGTCCTGTTTGCGGAATATCATGGTTTTCGTAATGATAGTCATGACATCGCAAGGTTTAACTAACCTTTTTCACGGATTTTTGTCGTCAATCAGAGCCTTTTCGTAGTTAAGTCGATAATAAAACAGTTCGTCGTCCTCGATCTTCTATTCCAAAAATCTATCGAGTTCAACTTTGACGAGATAAAATTTCGTTTGATACCAATCCTGAACACAAATTGTGTTAAGTTGAATTCGCTCTTGGATGGTTTCTTCATAGACCTTTTTCCATGCATTAGGGTCTACATCGACATTAAACATACGCGAGAGTGAATAAGGATTCTCATTTGTGGTTCCTCGTCGATATTCGACAGTGATGTCGTGTTGATAAAGGTAGATCCCCCATCTAGCAAGACGACCTATAGGATTTTTCAATCCATGAAGCCATTGCGATGCTTGATGATCGGTTACGACAGTATTTTTGAGAACTTCAATCAAGTTTTCAATTCCTGTTTCCGGGTTCATTTGCACTGAAATCGCACTTAAGCCAAAATCGCTAGCATCGGTGTACAAAAGGAAGTGTTGCCCAGGGATTGGAACGTACAACCGAGGAGCTTCGATAAGAGCCTTCTTGATGTCATCACATGACTCCTGTTTGAGATCGGTCCTTCTCCAAAGAATTTTTGCACTAGTAAATTTATTGAACGGACCCTGAATTCTGGCAACATTTTTCAAATGTCTATGGTACCAGTTTACAAGACCGTTGAACTGTTGCAACTGAGTCCGATCCTTTGTGACTAGGAAGTCAATTATCAGCTGCATTTACTCGGGGTTTGGACTCATGCCGAATTCTTTGAAAAGGAACCCGAGAAATTTTACCTGTTTACAGGCAAATCTACTCGTCTCGCGGTTCCAGATTAATTTATCTTCCCTAAACACCTCGAAAAATAGTGACAAAATAGCAATGTATTTATTCATACTTTGACCGACAATAATCCAGTCATCCAGGTATGTAAATACCTGTTCATACCATTTGTTTGACAATTTTCTCTCAGAAATCAATTCCTGATATCTTCTTTTTATACGAGCCATCAATTGCTGAAACATTGAACGTGCAACTGCTAGACCGAAGGGCATCCTATTCCGATCCAGCAATTCCTTTCCCTTCACTGGAAACACCGTACAGTTTCGGCTCTTTTCATCCATAGGGATTTGGTGAAAAGCTTGACTTATATCAAGAGTCCAAATTATTTTGGCTTCATGGAGTTGAGATTGGATAGATCTCATATTGTAAAGGGGATATGCTGGTTTGATTGGTTTTTTGGTTAAGAGGTCGGTATTTTATGCAAAACCTGAGCTCACCATTGGCTCTAGGGGTAACTACTGGCGGACATGCCCATTCGCTATCACTCCACAAAACATAACCCTTTTCCAGCAGAGGATCGACCTTTTCACTGATGAATTTGCGTATTATCTCGCTTCGACGATATGGCTTTTGACGACGAGGCGTTGTATCACTCAAATCAATCACGTCTTTGATTAAAAGAGTCTAGCCAGTAGACTCTGTCGAGTTTATCGAATTCAGAGTCCATAAATCTTCATAGACGCTCAGCCTCGTCAACTGAGAGCATCTGGAGTTAATTTAACGTCGTGGCACTGTGTGACAGAGGATAGTAATGTTTGCTACCACTTAAGTTTTAAGTTTTCGTGAATGGATCTACTACCACCTTAAAATGTAGCCAGAAGTCCGTCCCGAGAATTAAATCTCCTGACAATTCCGGCATGACACTAGACCATTGGTGTCCATGGACATCAGCTATGTGAATAACGAATCCTACTCCGCCGAGTCCTTTGACGACCGAATTATCTCTAAGGAAGACACCTGCAAGAGATGTCGAATCAGTCGTCAGTTCCCTGAGTTTAGAACTGTCTGACTCGTTTATAAGCGGACTTGCTAAGAAATGACCTCCCACTACTGCTGTCAATTATACCGTGAATTTTTTCACCGAAAATGTCAATTTCGACAGGTATCCTTATCGACCTTTTAGGTTCATAAGTCGCAATACAGGGGCGATATATTCTCCTCTCTGCTACCCGATGGATGGCGCTTGGAGGACGTCGAGTTTGAAACAAAATTCTGAAATAAATTGGCTTTTTCTAAAGGTCGACTGAGTCAGTCGCGCCCTCCTCGGGAGTCTCATCCGAAAACGAGAGGGAGGCGACAGTTTCCACAAAAGATATTTTCTGCCCCGCATGAAAAATATGTTCTAGTTCGTCTTCCGAGTCCTCCGAGTCACTGGGAGCTTTCTCCAACAACCGTAACTCCAGTAGATCGCGATCACTAGACCCCATTTTATTCGCGTCACTGCCAGCTTTATTTTGGACAACTAGTATTGAAATTCCCTGTTTCACGACAAAGCTAACAGACCATTTAAGGCTCCGACAGGATTTTGTCACTTGTGTTAACTTGATTTGACTTCTCTTGAAAGTTGTCATAGTTTAGGTCGAGTATTTGACGAGTTATAGATATCGTATTCTGTAACTTAAGATATTTGTAGGATTCGCAGTTAATTTAGGTTGGAAAGCATTAAAATCTATGACTTGTTCGCTCTCAGAACTCCTATCACTCCACCTTGATCCATCTTGGGCCAAATATTCGTCGAACTCATCAAGCGAGTTGAATTGTCCCTGTACATAGTTTAGGTCTGTTCGGCTAGACTTCGGACGCGCTTTTAGTGACTCAACTGCTCTCTGATAGAGGTAACTACGTTCGTTGACATAATGCAAAAATTCGGTATAATTTTTTAGAGATAAGTTTAAAATTTCAAAGATCAGTCGCGGATTAAACTTTGTAAGTATTTGTGTTAATTGTTCTCTGAATTCAGACATACGTTCGAACATGAGTCTAGCCCTACACGTGAACTCTGCGAGAGATTCATTCTTCTTAAATCTCAACTCAAGGACCTCGAGAAGGTCGGCGTCGACTTTTTTTACGCCATGTATGCCACGTATGCCGTGAGCTCTTGTTTACTAGATACCATGACCTGTATGAACCCTCAAAAACCTTCGACAAAAACAGGATATCACTAACCCAGGGTGGGTAGTAAGAGTTGTAGGTGAGCCCCTTTCCCTTCCTCTTCCCGCAACCATGGGGAAACCGGCGTTAAATGATTGAATAACCGGCTCGACGTCATTCGGGTATCGCTTTTCCGTGTCTGTTTCGCTCATGTCGTGCTCGAACACCGTCTCGATAGTTTGCCCTAACAAAACCGTCCGATTAAGGTCTGCCGACGCGCTAGTTTCAGAAGCTTTAAGGGATTGAGTCTTGTTGAGCTTCCTCTGCGGAGGCGAAAAGAACAATGCTATTCAAGAACGATCTCAATGTTGAGCCGAAATCAATTAAAATTAGCTATTTTTGACTATCTAAATTAATTAATTAATCATTTAATTGAACATTAATTGATAAGTAGGAATGTGAGCCCCACAAGCCGATTAGTTTATTTTGGATTAATCCAAACAATCAGAAAGATTTCTTGAATCAATATAAAATCGCTATATTCACTTTCAAAATAGACAGAGCGAGGTCTAAAGCCACTTTGGGTTGTTCTAAACATTTTAATTTCAGTTATTTTGCTAATAATCAGGGCGAGACCTAACATTCACGAAAATCTTAAAAGTTTTCATTTTAATAAAATGATCAAAAAGTCGGGGTAATTCTTCCAATAATCAACCATTTGTACATTAACTTTAAGCTATTCCACCTTGATTAATAAAAGTAGTTTATTAAGTAATTAGAAAAAAATCTAATCACTTAATTTCGCCAATCGACAAGAATCGATTTATTTGATAATCCGTTGATTCAATCTTTTATAACCGAATTTGGTATTAAGGAACCAAATAGGATTTGAATTTTTGATGATCATTAATTCTTATCAGATTGTGATGGCAACATATTACAACAGATCTTTAAACTGAAATTCATTTTAATTATCAAATTTGCTGTTGGCAAGGACCAAAGCAAGACCTAAAATCGGTAAACAACATAAAATACTTTCTAATAATTAAACGTTGAATAATGAAACAAAAACCTTCCATTCAAATGGAGACAGTCAGATAATTAATAACTTATTGCTCAGGACATGATCTAAACGTCGAAGCAGACACATTTATTTCACAATAATATTTTTGAATATTTCGTGTTATTAAACGAACAAGATTTAATTTATATTTTTGTCACTAAATAATGTGACTCAAGTCGACTTGTTTAAATGTGTTTGTGTTAATAAACACGCCCCGTGCGTATAATTTCCGAGAGAATATAACTTATACACGAACTCAAAGCTTTAGTTTACTTTTGAAAAAAATTCCCATCGTGCCCTACGTTAGACGCCAAATGAGACAGAGATGAATTTTGGGTTTAGCTTTTAAAAATAAAATTAAAAATGTATTACTTCCCCTTTTCCAAAATTTACTCCTTCACTTGGCGTGGCTTGGGACATAGCTGACAATATGCGACATTTAATTAAGTTAATAATATTCGCAGATGAAATAAATTGTTAAACGCCAGATAATTGTATCCCATTTAGCAATAAGAATAAATATGATTTTGAAAGCAGAGACTACGCAAGGAAAGGATACATTGGGAAAAGCCAAAATTAAATCGACCAGAAATAGCAATTACAGAAATGCGTCATTTTTGGAAATTTTGTACTTACAGACACCAAACGTCAACTTTCACTCCAATTCTAAACCGCTATGGTTCGACGATTATGATAATTGTTAACAATATCTACAACGGGCAGAACCAAAGGTCAGTTGCATCAGCCCCCTCTCCACTCTTAATTTTTGAGTTTTCAATAGCCCACTGAATTATGTCCCAAATGCGCTCAAATGCGTCACCGATTAAAATTTTTGCGCCACAAAACTGGGGTTCAGGGAAACGCTATACCCACCCATTTGAAAAATCAACTTTCAAATCACATCATCTTGAAGATCTTCAAATGCGCCCATATGCGCAATTGCGCAATGAGCCTTGCAATCCGCATTGATGAAGGGAGTTTCCTATGGGGTTTCAAATGCGCTCATATGCGCCACCTTTAAAATTAACAAAAAACAATTAATCAACCCCCACACAACCACTTGTTACGATCCACTACCCGCTGATATCTCCAAATAAATAAAATTGCCGTATACAAATTTATCATCTCCCTGATTACCACTTGTTACGATTCACTATCCGATATCTCCAAATAAATTAAATTGCAGTATAAAAATATAAAATTGTCTCTTTGTATACGATTTCAAATGCGCTCACATGTGCTACTCTAAAAATTGACAAAAACCATGATCAACTTCCGAACTATCACTTCCTACGATCCACTATTCAATGATGTCTTCAAATAACTTAAATTGCAGTATAAAATTTCATAATGATCTCTTCGTCTAGGATTTCAAATTATCGTAACAAGTGGTAGTAAGGGGCTCGATTATGGTTTTTTTATTTATTTTGAAAGTGGAGCATATGAGCGCATTTGAAATCCTAGACGATAAAAAGAATTCCTTCCCCCCTCTATTTTTGATTTTTAAAAAATTTCTAAAAAAAAAGAATTTTTTTTAAATTTGTAAATTATTAATTGAAAAACAATATTTTCCGTTTTTTAAACCATTGCATTGATTAGAGCATACCACAAAATAGTAGAAAAGATTATTTAACAATAAATTCTTTGCTTTTTTTATAAAATTATTCAAGCTCAAACGTAAGAGAGAAATTTCTTCGTTTTGCCACTTAATGGGTTAAACCAATGAGCGAAATATTAAACCAAAAAGATTACTTTTCAACCAAGGAAAGAATGATTTTTCAACAAAATAATTAAATTTTCAAGTAAAATTATGAATTTAATGCCCAAAAAATATCCATTTTTAATCAATCATTTTAAAATTTAACTAAGTAGTGGCATCTTAACTGTAAAAAGAGAAATTTTGACAAAAACTGAAATAGTGAAATTTTCAATTAAAAGAATTAATTTTCAACTAAAATGGTTATAATCAATATCTCTATGAGAAATAATCTTATTTTACATAAGAATCAGTCAAAGTCAAAGAAAAAAGACGAATTTTAAACGAAATAATAAAGTCCTCAGCGATCGAGCTTTGAAAAATGAGTATTCACAACCACTAAATTACAGTTGTGCATGTTTTAACCTTTAGTTTTAAAAAGTTTGTGCACAAATTTGCGGAATATACAGTAAACCCCTTTAATAGCTCCACCCTTATATAGCCCTTCTGAGAATTGACGCCGCGCTGCATCATGGTGTGACAGGTGCTGCGCGGGGTGTTCGATATCTTCGGTTGTCACTCAGGCGCGCACTCAAATGTGAGCAAACAAAAGCGGAGCGGGCTATAATGAGTTATTTGCCACCCACTGTCATCCCCAAAATCGGTGCTATAAAAGAGTTTCACTGTACAAAGACCGAGCATGTTGCGCGAGTTAAATACCTTAAATTGTTGAATATTTTGCACAAAAAATGTTAAAAACTGTTCCCTTTTAGTTTAAAAATCAAGCAATTTATTTGAAAATTTTGTCTTTTTGGTAGAACTTGAATACGACTTGTTTATGTCTTGAGTCCGTCTCCAAAACATTGATGTATGGCTGCTTCTCAAAACTGAGTCGAGACATAAGCCTTCGTCCTAATTTTATGGCCACAACAGGTAAAACGGCATTTACTTGTCTCAAGTCGAGCATTGTGTTGGTTAAGACGGCGTTTACTTGTCTTAAGTCAAGCCTTGTCTTGGCTGAGATGGTGTAACCTTTTTCGGCTCATAAATGAGATTAAAATTGATGAATAAAAAATTTGTCATTATTAAATTAGTTATTTTTAATTAAAAAATTCAGAGTCTGTGGGTCTGAACGAATATAACCCTTAAAAATTATCTTCCAAAAATAAAAATTGCAACTTTCTAGTACAATCTCCTAAGCCGCTAGAAATACTCAAAAACAAACAAAATTTTTGATATCACCATCAAACAAGTATAATACAAATGAAAATCTGTGAATAAGTTCACAAAAAATATACAGGATTGTTTCAATCATTAACAAAGATAAGCTTTTATGACAGTCAGAATGATCATTTTCGTTAGGACAGGTATACACTCGAAATTAAGAATGGTTTGTGATGAAGTTATACAAATTCGTCTCAATAGATAAATTGATGTCTTCAAGACAAAGAAGCATTTCTTGACTAGGGGAAATTCAAGTTGACTCAAGTCGAAGCATTTTTACTCGGGATTATATCGAAAAGATACTTCTCGCCGAATTTAATTTAAAAACAACATGATTCCGTTCCTGATAGATTTTCTTACTTCAAGTTGACAATTAATTTTTTTTAACTGAACATTCGACTATGCCATTTTTAGTAGAACATGAATATTTTTAATTTAAGCTTGATTCTTTTTAGTTGAAAACTTAACTATTTGTTTAAAAAGTTATGGATTTTGTTAAAAATTCGTCTTTTCTAGTATAAAATTAATCTTCTTGGTTGAAAATGTATCGTTCTGATTGAGGATTCAACTATTTTGTTAAATTAAAAAAAAAAAAATAATGCATTGAAGTGAAAATTTTATTATTCATTCTTGGCTAAAATTAATATTTTCAATTAAAAATGTTTTGGTTCTTGTTAGAAACTTAAATTGTTTTGATTGAAGATTCAATTATTTTGTTCAAAATTTCTTTTTTTTTTGTTCATCAAAAATTAATTTTTTAAAGAGAAAATTCGATGAAACCATTTTGGTCAAAAATGGATTTTCTAAATGGAAAATCGATTTTTTTTATTTAAAAATTTTAATGTTTGATAACAAATTCATCTGTTTCGGTGGACAATTTAGCTTTTTTTAATTCTACTTTTCGTTCAAGAATTCATCTGTTTTGTGAAATCTCTTTTATTTAAATAATTTCTTCTAGAGTGAAATATACTTATATTATTTTTTGTTAAAAAACAATTGTTTGTTTGGAACTTTATGAAATTTGTTAAAAATTCTTCATTTTTGGTAGAAAAATATGTTCTTGTGTCAAAATTCATCTTTTTCATCAAAGATTCAATTATTTTGTTTAAAATTCCTTTTTAGTTGGTCCAAAACTAATTTTTGTAAAACATAATTCGATTATACAATTTGTGATTTATAATTGATATTTAAAATTTTTAATTGATATTCTGCGTTAAAAATTACTCTTCTTTAACTGGAAACTTAACTATCCCATTTTTGCCTGAAAATAAAAAATTCAATCATTTGTTTGAAACATCGTCTATTTTAAAACAAATTATTCTTTTTGTTAAAAAATTCATCCGTTTGGTTGAAATTTTGACTATTTGGTATCAAATTCATCAGTTTTGGTTAAAATATCAAGTAATTTGTGGAAAATTCAATTTTTTTGTTGAATATTAATTTTCTTACTAAACACTGAACTATCCTATTTTTGGTTAAAAATTGTTATTCTTGATTTAAACTTGATTTTTTTTGTCAAAAGTGGAAAATTCGTATTTTTTTTAGAAAAATAAAACTTCTTGATTGTAAATTCATCTTTTTGATTGAGGATTTAACTATTTTGTTTAAAATCCATTTTTAGTTGACCAGAACTAAGTTCTGGCCGACCATTGGCGAAATAACAGTGCCCCTACTGCCCTATAGTTTGTACGTGGTGCTGGATGTATTTAAAATGGTTTTTTTTTTAATGCAGAGTGAGTATTTGGCAAAATTGTCGGGAGATATGAAAACCTGATACATCAGAAGAAATGAAAGATAACGAACATTGTGATCTGTATGCTTTGAAAGTTAAAGATCTGATTGAAAATGTAATTGCAGTGCCGTTGAGCACTATTGTGAATTTAGGGTAATATTTTATTTTTCGCCACATTTCTTAAGCCATATATTATTTAAAATTTTACAAAAGATTGGAAGCTTAAACATTTTATGTAGCTGTTTTGTGGCGAAAGTGAAGTGCATGTAGTTTAATGGTACTTTTCGCTACTGAGTAAAGTTAGTATAATATTGTTGTTTTTTTAGTTATAAGTTAAAGTTTTATATAATATTTACTATCAATATAAACATTAACATCAAGGAATATTCCTGTGAAGCATGGAAATTGTTATAAAGTTCATTTTTTCATATGAAATGCGATGGCAACCTATTGAGATTTTGAGGTTAAGATTAAATTTTACAATACAGGTGCGAACTGCTTGCCGTAAACAAATGTATAAAAAAGAAGTAGGATGAAAACGTGAATAGCTATTTTTCAGTTTAATCCGGTTTAAAATATTTTCTCTTTTTCACCAAAAATTTGTAAAATTTTAATTAAATTATTGTGAAATTTGAATGGAAAAAGTTTAACTTTGGTACAGTTTTTGTAGTTTATTTTTACCAATTATCTAACTCGGCTTCCAGAAGTTTGCTCGTGTATTCTAAAATTTATTCCTAACCTCAAAATATAAAAACATCAGCAATGGAATTTGATAACAAAAATTATTACAAATTCCATAATTCAAAAGAATATTAACTAAAGTTAATGTTCATAATGCGAACAAATAATAACTGAAACATTCAGTCGAAATTAAAAATATATTAATTTTATACTTACCTCACTCCGAAGCAGAAAAGTACAATTTAACTCCTTGCACTTAACCTTCGCCGCAAAAACAGTTTCATATTCAGATGTATCGGGTTTTCACGTCTCCCGAAAATTTGATAAATACTCACTCTGTAAAAAAACAACGTTAAAAATCTGCACTAGCGCGAACACACACTTTTTGGAGTCTTCATTTTTTTGAGCTTGCCCAGCTTACGCATTATCGATTCCACATTTCGATTCGATTATTATTTCCAACAGTTATTGAAAAATATTTGCGCATGCGTCAACGGAATCGCGTTCGTTAGCTCTAGCTTGCGTACGTATTTAAAATTCAAGTACAGACGCGCACCGTAGCCAATGAACGTCACTAAAATCCAAGCAAGCGCAAATCAAAACAGCTCCAACAACACTAAAATCCAAGCAAGCTCAGATCAAAAATGAAACTAGATTCTAAGACGAAAAGTTCAATCAAGCAAATAAATAACAGACCTAAACCTACAATTAACTTATTCGCCTTAGATGTGGACCATTTAGAGTGAAATTAGGAAAAAAATGTAGCCGTATTCTGCACTTTTATTATAAATAATATCTGAGTCGATGAATCTATTTAAAGAAATGAAGGAGGTTGAGTTTTCACACATATTGCTATACGGACCTGTATATTAAATTTAATACACTTGTATATTAAATTCACTACACCAATGTAGGTTGCATTTCAGTAACTATAGTGCATATTTGCTTCATACACATGTATATTAAACCACATACTGATTTTTCTGAAAGTGTATCAAAGAAGGAACAATCGTAACTATTTTCCTTTTCTGTCTAATCCATTGCCGCCTCGGAAAGAAGTCGAAATCCGTCGGAAAGAAGTGAGAAGTTAAAAAAAATGCAGGTATTTCTTGAATTTTGTATCTCGAATTCAACTTGTGGCATGAAATAGAAAAAGTGGCAAAATGTTAAAAATATATGATTTACGGCTTGTTCGAATCGTAATTTAATCTTCTTTCTAACAGTTGTTTAAAAAGTTTTTTCCTCATTTCTGGATTAATGATCATGTTTAAAACTCTGGAGTGATTTTTCATGCTATTTTTGATAGAATTTTCGCTGCCCTATCGTTAATTTCCCATGGTAATGTATATGTGTCTGTTCGCAAAGACAGGGACCTAATACGGAAAAAATCGATTTTTATTTTCTTACGCCAATCGATGGTTTCGAAGTTACTCTTTCATTTCCAATAATCATAATTTATTAAGCTAATTACTTTTCTTGTTATTTTGATTCAAATATTTAGTACAGTAAGCGTAAACAGCGATGGAACGAGAGGCCGGCAAAAACCAGCCCCACCACTCAATTACTGGTGGGTATACACATGTCCACTACTCAAATGCTGGTTTCCGGACTCTGCTACAAGCACCTATGCTGCAAAATTCAGCGATTTTTAACTCTTATAATAGCAATGAAAAAATGTTATTCTAGTACAGTGTCGATAGAGGTTTTTGGAAATTGGTTGTTGCTGCATTCAAGAGCCCAGAAAAAGCCAAAAATTCTGGCTTGTTTGATTGTTTTTCTTTCAATTTTTATATAGTGGAGATGATGGCTTAATTGAATCCAGAACCTGCAATCGAAACTTGAATTTTAATAAAAAATAGTGAAGCCCAAAAATCGGCAATACAACCCAAAAAAGTTCAAAATTCTGATACAAAGAAATTTGGAAATTTCGTTTGTGGAGGTGCTAGCTTGATAGACCTAGCGCGGTGCCTTTATGGTATTGTTTTTACAAAAAGTAATAATATATGCTAGTATATTTGATCGCTCTCTGCATCTTACAGGACTGAGACTGCCATTATTTAAATACCTGTATTACGTTCACTGATGAATTAAAAAATTTTGAATTTTGGAAAATCAAGTTATTGAATAAGATCGGAATATGGTTGAGTCGAAAACGTGGTCTTATGAATTGAATAAAATTAAAGTTTGCAGATTTTTTTGCAGAAGTCTGGTCTTCTCTCTGCCTTTCTTTCCGCCTTTCGTTTTTTCATTGACATTTAGTTTCACTTTGTTTTCTAATTTACTCTTCTTTTATTTTGGGAAGTAGTCGCATTCCGTTACTGAGGAAAATTTCTTCAATTGAAGTCTTCCATCTCCAGTAGGTATAAATGCATGGTATTGCAAAGTCCTTTTAATTGTCATTGCATTATCGAATCTGCTGCGAAATTCGTTTTAAGATAATTCACAATTATCTGCCGATACTCATAAACGGCAACAGTGTCACGATTCAAATTATTCGATATGAATTGTCTTAATTTGTATCCTATAATAACCTGACGCGAAAGAAATGAAGAACAAGTGACTTCTGAAAATACATATCCGTTGATTTTTTAAGCACACGTCTGATTGAAAAATTTTTTAATTATCAATCAATTTTATGTGTCAAAAGCTCATTTACGCGACCATATATTATAATTACATTTGGAAAAAGCAATACCATGAAGGTGTACCGCGTCGTGCTGCGGGCGTGACACAAAAGCTATCGTCATGAGCGTAAAATAAAAGCGTAAAAGTAAAATTTATTTCTGACCATCATTCTTAAAGGTCAAATATTTATTTTTTCAAAAAATGCTTAGAACCAAACGAAAGAGCGTGAAAACTGTATCAAAACTGTATTAGAACATTTTTTCTTCATCGCTATTAGAAGAGTTAAAGATCACTTCAATAGAAGATTTCCACGAAAATCGTAATATTGACACCACCCTCCCCTTGAGGGGGGGGGGGGTCACAAAAATGGTTAGTCTATAATTAAACAGTCTCTCCTGAGCAAACAAATTTCATAAAAACTGATATAATGTATACAAATAATAGATACGCATTTAAAGAAAAAGAATAGAAACAAGGGAATGGGATTTGAACTTTAACAAATGAACTTTAAAATACAATTGTTAAGAATATTCTGAATTTGGAATGCTTGCTCAAGGAGTCATAATAACATTGGCTAGGACAGCCGGTTTATAGATATCGTTTCATCTATAGCCATGCGCATGCACGCCGTGGTGCCGTTTGATCCCCTGGTGCCACACGCTTAAGGCGCTTGGAACGGCTGTCAAATTCGCTAGGGGCAAATTAGATCTAAACGGTTAAGTTGTTGAACGCTATATTTTAAGCACATAATCTAGCGACAATTATACCGGTCCGTTCAGCTCGGTTTACCCCGAAAATGTCCTTTTTGTTGTTGTTTTTATAAATGAAAATGCAGTGTATTTTTTCGCTTGAAAGTCGCGCGAGCTATACAGGAACTCGGTAGTATAGTGATAGCGAGGGGCAGGATCGGAAAGCGGGGGACTCGCCTGTACCTTTCAATGTCTCTCAAACGGGTGTCCATTTGGCTACATCAAAACTACGTCCAAACGCATGAATTGTTGGCCAAAATATTTTAACCACATAATCTTTTTGATTGTTGTTTTTCGGAATTTAACGTGCAGAGTATTTCTTCTCGCTTAAAACTGGCGTGCTGTGTATAGTACATGGGGTATATTATTTGCGAGGGGCAACAGTGGCAACCTAAAACAGTTTTCTATGATCCACTAAATAAGTAGAATTTTTTTGGTTTCTTCATATAACTCTTGCTAAGAAATCACTGTATTCGTGCGTGCATTCATTGTCAATTGACGGCTATATATGCATAACTAAATAATAATAATAATAATGAGAAGCCTCGGTGGCTCAGTTGGTTAGACACTCGGACTTCCGCTCAGAGGTCCGAGGTTCGATCCCAGAGCCGGTACCTCTAGAAATTTTTCAATGTACCTTCACCGAGTTTCTGGTGGTTCGGAATCCACCTTAAGCTGTAGGTCCCCCCATCGTATACTTGACTGCAACCCAGTCCGTCAATGATGGGGTGAAAACCAGGCTTTGTCCAATTTGTTTGGGCAGACTCCTCTCATTAGATCACTTGATTGCATTATAAAAATGCGTCGGTGACTGATGATATATACAGTCCCGTGCAAAAATTATCAAATAAAAAAAAATCCAACTCTAACCAAAAATGCCTTCGACATGTTGGGCAGTATAAGCCTGTGACAACATTTCAACTCAGAAAT
>NC_046661.1:72856681-72874091 GCF_010883055.1 Belonocnema kinseyi | reverse complement strand
AATAATATAATAATAATAACCCTACCGAAGGTGTTCCGCGTTGATGCCGCGGTAGGGCTTGAGATCTTTTCTCATGACTTTGACGGCAATGTTGGAGATACTAGGCAGTCTGATAAGTCCCTAAAAAATGAAACACGGAGACGTTTTTTTGGCCAAAGTCGGTTTTATTTTTCAACATACTCTCCTTTTAGGTCAATACAGCGAGTCCAAGGATTTTCTAACTTTTTGATACAGTCTAAAAGTACTCGATCGGAAGGTCTCCAAAATACACCTCAGTTTCAGCTATGAGCTCCTCATTTGAGTAAAAACACTTACCGGTGAGCCATCTCTTCAGGTTAGGAACAAGTAATAGTCGCTGGGGGCCAGGTCTGGCGAATACGGTGGCTGAGGAACCAATTCGAAGCCGATTTCATGCAATTTTGCTTGTGCAACTAGTAAGCATGAATGAACAGGCGCATTGTCGTGATGATAAAGCGGTTTTTCTTCTTCAAATGCGGTCGTTTTTCGGCGATTTCGATTTTCAATTGGTCCAATAATGATGAATAGTATGCTCCGGTTATGATTTTACCTTTCTCAAGATAGTCTACAAATATTATGCCATGTGCATCCCAAAATACGGAGGCCATAACCTTTCCGACCCATTGTTGCGTTTTTGGACGCTTCGGAGCACTTTGGCTCGGTGGAACCCACTATTTTGCCTATTGCGTTGACTCAGGAGTGTAGTAGTGGATCCAGGTTTCATCCATGGTTATGAATCGGCGAAAAAGCTCGGTCGGCTTACGCGAAAATAATGCCAAATTCTGCTGGAAAGTTGTCACACGAATTCGTTTTTGGTCCACTGTGAGAAAACGCGGCACCCATCGCCCGCAGAGCTTCTTCATGCCCAAAACTGAATGCACAATATTGCCCACACGTTCCAATGATATGCCTACAGCATTAGCTACCTCTCTCAATTTCACTTTGGGATCATTCAACATCATATCATGGATTTTTTCGACATTTTCTGGTGTAGTGACCTCTTTTGGGCGCCCAGATCGTTCAGCATCAACTGTGCTCGTACGGCCACAACGAAACTCGGTAAACCACTTATGAATCATTCCAATCGACGGTGCAGAGCCCGGGTAATACTTATCCAGCTTGGCCTTGGTCTCGGATATCGTTTTCTTGCGAAGATAGTAGTGTTTGATCGAAACTCGAAACTCAGATTTTTCCATTTTAAAAAAAAACTCGGAGGTTAGTCGCTTCTCAATGCTGTAACTTGTAAATGCGTAAACATAAATGGCTGAAGTTTTGAAAGGCTGACAGGGTTTCCCATGCCAAATAGGCTGATAACGAAGAGGAGAGGGAATAAGTAGAACACCAAAACCCATCAATGAAAAATGGAGAATATATTAAAGATTTTGAAACGCTTGTAGCTTCCCGAGGATCGTCGGGGCGCCCCTAAAGCCACCGCTGAGAGCCACAGCATGCGGGACGGTGGCGATGGTGAGCTGCGAGATGGTCAGGCAGTTCTCACTAATCAAACAGCTGACTAGCAAGAACATCTGCGACAAGCGGTATGCAGTGGAATATCAATTGTGCCTGCTGAGGATGCTTTGGCTAGCACTAGCTGTTTGCAGCCAACCACCTCGACAGAAATACCGTGGGAGAGCATCAATTGGAATACCACAATGAAAGAGGAATTGGTGCGTCTCTATTATAAAAGTGCGAAGTTTGAAACAAACAAGGAAAAAGGATACAATTTAAGAACAAAATTTGCTGCAAAGTATCCTAATATACAAAAGGTTGCACTAAGAGATCTGATCGCTAAGGTGAAAGACATCAGGACTAATCTACATGATACAGAAGATCGAGAAATGGAGATTAAACAACAGGTTGATTTGGCGTGGAAAAACGACGGCAATGAACATCAGTTAGAGAAAGCCGCGACAAACGGTCAAGTAGGAGCAATTGATGTTCTTCCTCAACCTATTGATGATCCAACACCACCACATCCTCCAGAGGTGGATGACCTTATACAACCAGAGGCAGAAGCATAGGTTCAGCAAACAAAAAAGCGACGAAAATGGACATACCATATGAACACAGATGCTATTCACCTTTATTTTTTGGCAGAGAAGTGTGGGGAAAGTGTGAGGAGAGAACATCATAGACTCTTCTTGCTTAAGTACCCAGAGCTTGCCACAAAAATAAATGAGCAGAATCTGGCAGATCAAAAACGCCCAAAATCTGTAAACAGACTGCTTTCGGCTGTTGAAATAGCTATTGATGAGCTCGCCTTAGAAGATGTGCATAACGAAGACTTGATTGATGCTGAAGGCATAGGTGTTAGGGATAATGAATATCATGTACCAGGTCTATTAGAACCACATCCGGATATTACTCACGATGATGTAGATAGGGAAATCTCAGAAGAACTACAGCACCTGGAAAGGAATTTTGGTCATGCTTTACTAGAGTTCAGATATGTGGAACCATCACTGAGGTATTCTCTGCCCAAAATGAACATCACAAATCATCTGTGTACACTAATAGTACATCTCGACAGTACGGTTTTACCTACGCATTTGAACGTATTTGGCCGAACAACTAGGCTTGCAAATGCAGTTTTTGTTCCAGCAAGGGATCGAGATCCACTATGGAAGATCAGGTTGGATATGGATGTCAGTAAAGTAAGATGCAAATTGGGTCGATTAACTCAATATAAAAAAGAAAAGAGAACCAGAAAGCTGATGAACTATGTTACTAAAATCATCCACCCTCGGCACATCGAGACAGTAACACCAGCAATATTGGATGAACTTTTAGACTCAGCGACAGAGACTTGATGTTCTAACTGCCAGAGTGCGTCGGTACAAGAAAAGTGATGCACGAGGGCAACAAAATCAAAAATTTCGGACAGATGAAAGAAGGTTCTATCGTGAACTGAGGGTAAAGCCAAATAACCACCAAGGCACCGAAGTCCCTCAATTGGAAGATATGACTAACTACTGGTCGGGCGTTTGGGAAAAAATGAACAGATGCAATTTGGACACTGCGTGGTTCAAACTGGAGGAAGCAAGGGCGAGCAATAGCCCAGAAATGTATCTGACAAACATCATAGCTTTGGATGTTTCAGTTGGCTTGAAGAGGGCAAGTAATTGGAAAGCTCCAGGTCCGGACATGGTGCACAACTTCTGGTACAAGTACCTGACGAGTGTGCATCTTGCGTTAGCAAGGTGTTTTTAGAAGATCATTGAGCACCCAGATTTTATGCCAGGTTTTATGCTCCAAGGTACTACGTATATGATACGAAAAAAACCAGACGCTAAAAAACTATCTGACTTTCGACCGCTAGCCTTTCTTCCAACAATTTATAAATGCCTTACAGCTATCATTGCAGATAAGGTATATTCTCATTGTGACAAGAACGACATTCTTACAGAAGAACAAAAAGGATGTTGTAAAATCTTACGAGGCTGTAAAGATCTAGTCACTATAGACGCTGTTGCCATGACTCAAGCTCGAAAGCTTTAAGACGAATGTATTTCAAAGAGACTCCTCCAGCGCACGTGTTACATCAAGACGTCGTTGACCGGTGTCGATTATGTGGAGATACCAACGAATCCATCGAGCACATTATTGATGGCTGTCGCCTAATGGATCAGAGAGAATATACGCACAGAAATAATGATGTAGCGGGCATTATACATCAACAACTTACCCTAAACCTAGGACACTTAAAAGAATGTGTGCCCTTCTATAGATACATTGCAATGTCCGTTTTAGAAAGCGAAGATTAGATCTTATATTAGGATGCTACTATCCAAACCGATCATTACATCCGGGCCAATCGACCTGACATCGTGATGCGAGAAAAAAAAGTGGAAGAGTCTACATCATCGACATTGCTTATCCGCTTAACCGAAATTTGCAGTCAACTTATGCAACCAAGATCCACAAGTATAGCGAGTTAAGGCATGAAGTGACGACCATATGGATGAATGTGAATCATGCATCCATTCATCCCATTGTGATTTCGGCTACAGGCAATGTGCACGCAAGATGTACTGAACATCTTGAACATTTAGGAGTCAGTAGGGTATTGGCAACAGCTCAGAAGGCGGTTTTATTAAACACTTGTCGCATTGTAAGAAACTTTCTTGATCATCAGGAAGCGAGCGACTAAAAACCCGTGGAGTGGCAGATGGTAGCTCTAAGAAAGCATCCAGAGGTGACTGTTGTCACCTCCAAAGCTCGTGGCTGCTCGTAATTATATACCTACAACATCATCGCATGAGGTTTCAACCATCGTATTAAATTATTTGAATGAAGTTACAACATTCTAATCTCATCAGTCACTTGACTTAGTCCGTGGCTATGATATATCACCGGGTTTACCCGAGTAAAAGTTTAATAAAAACACACAATAATAATAATAATAATAATAATATGAAGAAATGACAAAAAAATTGTTATTTATAAATTAACGAACAAAAGTTAGATCTACTTTATTTACCATATTTACATACATTTGACTAATATTTTTAGGAGAGTTATTATTATCATTATTATTATTAATATTCTAACTTGAGACCATTACAGCCCCTGACGCTAGGGTGATCCCGTTGCGTTCCCTTATAATCCTTAAGCGTGGCCCCAAAGCCCTCTAAATAGGGAGAGGAACGCAGCCACACTGTTGGCTGATATTTCAGACTATTTGATGCAGTAACTACCTGTGAGTTTTACACGTTTCCCCGCAATCTCAGTACAGTGATAGAGTAAATGAGTAGAAGTCTCATTATCCTTTCGGCACAGATGACCGAAAAGACTTTCTTCAAGCCCTATCTTATGTCTGTGATACTGGAGGTTTCCATGTCCTATAAACATTTCTGTTAGCACCTTTCATTCCTATCGAGCTTGAGTAATTCCTTCGCTCGGTGAGGGTTTAGCTTCAAGCCTAAGAGTGTTTTAGCCTGTCTGCAACCAGAAATCAAACCCCTCTCATTCTAACGTTCCTCGTCAGCCAACTGTTAATATCTTCAGTAACTAACCTACTGGAAATTCCTACAACTGACTGAGGTCCAGTAAAATTTTCCTTTTCTGCTAGATTTGCAAGCCTGTCCGATATCACATTGCCCCTGATGCCACTGTGTGCAGGGATCCAGAACAGAGTAACTCGGTTTTCTGTCGCTAGCTTATGCAGTTCCTCAAAGCACTCCCATACAAGTAGCGACGTGATCTTTGTTCTATTCAGGGCCATTATAGCAGCCCTGCTGTCTGAGCAGATGCGAATGTTTCTTGTATTAACATACTCCATGGCCCTATAGGCCCTATAGGCTCGAGGGTTCTTCTTATTCCTGGAGCTATCTGTAAACCAGTTCTTGCCATAGATGGACAGGTGTGCCTTACCGTTAGTCCATTCCTCTTATGTGGATAGGCTAGCTATTCGGAAAGCGCATTCAGATGCTGGCTACGCACGATGACCAGTATATCGGCCTCATAACCTATAACGTGGTAGCGCTGACTCGTGAATATATGAAGCAGTTCATCCACTCCCAGGCACCACAGCAAGGGTAATAAAACACCTTTCTGCCACCATCCCGAGTGAACGGTTCCACAAAAAGTCGTATCACCCTTAGTCGTGGTTAGGATGCTATTGGCCAACATAGGGCAGGTCCATTCCACAACTGCAGTAGGTACACTGTGGACGATCATGGCCACCCTGATTACATCTCCAGAGGTTTAGTTAACGGCTCCTTCGATGTCCATGAATGTTTGAATCGCGAGACCTTTCTGCTTTATGTGTCTTTCAATTAGGTTAAATGCTGTGATTAAGGCCGTCGCAGTCGAGTAACCAGCCCTATAGGCATGTTCTTGCTTGTGAAGCGGACTACGTGAAAAGACCTTATCGCGTATATATCTATCTGATCAAATAAATAAAAGATACTGCCTGCTTTCAGAATGAAGAATACTCTTGAACCCCTTCATGCCGTGGGAATATAACCCAACGTCAGACGAGCCCTAGATAGTCTCACAATCGGCCCTATTATGATCTCACCATCCCTTTTGTAAGAGAACCCGACGTATGACATCCGGACCAGTAGACTTGCAAGATCTGAAGGGCCTCAGCGCCCACCTGCCCTTGGCAGGGGTAACAATCTTGTTGGCTAGCCGCCGTTTCGGACCCAGTTGGGCCGCAGGTGGCTTTGGTTGCCTCGGAGGTATCCTCTCATCTTCTCCTAACTTTGTGAAGCCTGCAACATGCGCCTTGATCAGGTGAGCCGAAGTATCCTCGTTGGACTGTCAGTATCCCTCGCCGGGCAATTTCAGAATGCCGGGAATAGCATCTGGATTTCGAGAAAGCAGCTCATGCAGCCTGGCCGCCTCTGCTCCATTCTCGATATTAGTGCAAAAGTTGGTCCAGTTTTTATGCTTTGCCTTACGTATTGCACTCCTTCGTTTTGCCATAACTGGCATGTCTGAACCTCTCTCGAGTTTCCCTGCGAAGCTGCTCGAAGTTCACATTCTACCAGTGTATCTCTCCAGCCTTTGGCACTGTTGAAGGTCGAAAATAACTTTTATAAGTAGATTTGATGGCTTTCGTGGAAATCTCGGCCGCCATCTCCAAGGCATGCTCGTCTCTAATTGACTTGGACACCCCGGAAAGTGCGCTTTTTAGTTCCGTGGAAAACTGACCCCATTCTGTTCTTCTTGGATTTTTGACCCATTTACGGCTGATGGATACAGCGGATTGTAACACGAGCTATATCTGTCAGTGACCTAAGAGAGTGGGTTCATCTGAGACTCTCCACTTCTTAATGTTATCTGTAAAACTACCGGTACAGAGAGTGCTGTCAATGACTTCTTCCCTGACCGAATTACGAAACGTGGTTGTGTTGTCCGTATTAAGAATATCTAAATCAGTGGTGATTAGGTATTTCAATAGGCCTCTGCTCTATTTCAATTGATCTCTGGAACATAGCTCCAGCAGCGGGACGACGTTGACTTCCTTTGCCAGTATGCAAGCCTTTGGATTGGTCGCCTTGGGGTCCCTCTAACAAAAAACAGCCCCCCCCCCCCTAGGTCCCTAATGTAATCTTGAAGGAACCAAGGTTCCTGGATTAGTGAGATACCTGTGTTCCTCGCAGCCATGCCCCTCTGCAATACTGCATACGTGCCTTTGATGTGATTCAAGTTAATTTGGGTAATATTTAGATCGGGAGCAGTTTTTTAGGTCTGATCCCGATCTTCCTGTCATCTATGTCTGACGATCCGTCAAGACGCTGCCTTAAGTGACGTGTTTAATCCCTCCAGCCGACGGAAGACCACAGTCAGATCTATCAATTTACCTGGGAACTACGCCGTAGCTTTAAACATCCTCTGGAGCAACTTAACTCCACCCACCTTAAGAGATGCGCCTTTCGGAGGCTTTGCCTCGACCACAGCCTTGTGTAACCAAGCTTTAGCCACTGGGCAGCCTCCCTGATGAGCTCGAACTGCTCTATAGTGAGCAGCGCGTCCGGATATCTCGTATGCGTCACCACAACCGTCAGGGGGTCAGTTCTCTGAGTTGCCGTAAGTCCAGCCCCCGACGACACCCTGTTCTTCTGCTTCTGGAAGATGTTCCGAAAAGTAGCTGGGAAAATAAACGGTCCACCCCTGCAGAGTGCCGCATGCAAGGGTAAGGCTAATTACTCGGGAAGGTAATCCGGGGTCCCGGACAGGCCATTAGGATACCTTTGTAATCCCTAGGTGCCAAAGTGCCATGGGTGGCTGACGGAGGGCTGTTTCTTGGTCGCTATGCGGGCCGCAGGTCATTCCCGTGCTGATTCCAAAAATTGGATATCGGTCCGGGAGAGACCTCGACCCAGGGATCCAGAACTCCCGGGTTAGCTACAAAGTATTGTTCACTTAAAATGTTTAACCCACCCTTACCCCCCCCGGAAAATTGATGGGTCCTAAAAGAAAGTACGCAACTCACGGTGACGAATAGAATCTACGTAACTCGCGCTGACAAATAGAATCTACGCAACTCGTAAGGAGGAATAGAAAATACGCAACTCGTGGTAGCGGATAGAAGCTACGCAAGTAACAAAATGCAAGTTTTCAGGATACCGTGTTGAAAGTTTAATTGGTATTCAAAATTCAACTGTAATAACTTCAAAGATAATAAAGTGTTTCTAGGTACCTTATAAACATTGCAAAATAAAGTATAACCTAAAGTTTATGTTTAAGACAGTTAGTGATGTTTTTTATGTCATTGCAATAGTGTGGTGTTTGATCTCACCTGAAACTTTTTGGAAGTTTCAAATTTTGTTATTTTAACGTCCACTTAATGTAAATGCCTATGAGCATTACAATTTGCGCGGAAATTATACAATCAAATTTATGAAAAACCATATTACGTCACAAAGGTTTCAGTTTTTAATCTGTGTCTATAAAAATAATATTCCGTATATAATAACTCTAATGTTTCAGTGTATTTATAATGTTTCTTTACTGTAATATTATATTAATTTTTTATATTTTTGCTGGTATTTCGAGTCTTTACTGATTGTTGTGTGAAATTTTTATCAGCAGATTCATATTTACTATCGCGGAAGTATGTGTATATTATATAGACAGCACAGGGCCTTTCTTATGTTTGAAACTTTTTCTTTTTTGTATATAGTTAATTTAAAAAAATAAGTACAAGGGAAGTTTAAATCTGTATTTGAAATATGCATAATTAAATTCTTCTAATGAGAGTGACAAACCTGTCAACTTTTCCGGCTTCTCCAGACTACCATAATATGTAAGCTTCACCTTTGATGATAATACACTATTTATGAATCGTAAAGATAATTTTTATAATAGTTTATTACTATATAATCATATATTATGTAGATTACTTCGTTAGAGGTTACGTTTGTTATGATCAATGTAAATTAATGACAAAAAACTGGCGCCAGGGCGAAGGTCAGAACTATTTTAGCCGAGTTACATACTTTTATTACAGAATTCACGATCAAAAAGGAGTTACGTGAATTTGTTATTTATAAATTAATACGCTATAAATTAATCAATAGCAAAATTTAAGCGTTCTGATTACGTCTTTCGACACACTCCAACAGTTTCGGACAATGACTTAAAATCCGAAAAAATGAAGTTACGTAGTTTTTATCCGCTGCCACGAGTTGCGTATTTTCTAGTACTCCTTACGAGTTGTGTAGATTCTATTTGTCAGCGTGAGTTACACGAGTTATATGTTTAAAAATTGTTAAGCCTCGCAGGTAATGTTCGCTTTTCATCCATTGTAATGCGTTTTCTTGAAGGGGAGATGTCGGGATTCTAAATCGCGCAAAACAGTCACGTAAATTAACAGCGATGAACTAAGGCATTTTTTTGTCCAATAATTGTTTCATGCTCCATGGTTTCAAACGTTCTATATTTTCGTAACTTTCAATTTTTTCGTCAATTTCAAAATTAGCTTGTCTTATGCCTTTTATTATCCAAGCGATAATAGATAAATTGTACTAATTGTGCAAAGTTAACTGAAGTCATGTTTTATTATTTTAATTATTATAAATGACCTAAGGTAAAGCACTTGGTCTTCATAAATATTGTTCAGAGAAAATGTTGAAACTTGAATCATAATTTGAATTGGTGTAAGTACTTTTTTATAATATAATCATAGTAAAGATTATAACAATATAAAGAATGCAATGATAAATTCAGTTTTATCAATTAAATTTTATTCTGACTTTTATGATTGATTTAATAGTGCGCCACAAAATATGTAAACCATCCACACTCAATTTAAAGAGCATTAACAAAAAATAGATCATGTTTAATTGCGAAAATACGATTTGAAAACTATTTTTTAAAAACGATTGTTGAAACAAATTATATTTCTTGCAACAATTAAATAATTGTTAATGCAATTTTTATACACTATTCAGTCAGAAGATAAATTATGTGTCTTGATTTTATTTAAATTTTCTTCAAGTAATGCACCAAGAACAAAAACAACAAGAACATTTTCGGGAAAAAGCGAGCTGAACGATTCGGCATCGTTGCCTTTAGATTAAGTGGTTCAAATATTTCGGTGAACAACTTATGCGTTTAGACGTAGTTTCGATGTGGCCAAATTGACCGCCGTTTGAGGGACATTTAAAGATACAGACGATTCCCCTGCTTTCCGCTCCTGCCGCTCGCCATCACTATGCTAGCGTGTTCCTGTATAGCTCGCGCGACTTTCAAGCGAGACAATACACTCTATTTTCATTTACAAAAAACAACAGCAAAAAGGACTTTTTCGGGAAAAAGCGAACTGAATCGATCGTTATAATTGTCTTTAGATTATGTGCTTAAAATATGGCGTTCCACAATACAAACGTTTATACTTAGTTTGCCCCTAGTGAATTTGACAGCCGTTTAAAGTGCCTTTAGCCTGCCCACCAACCACAAGGTGTGACAGCCCTTAGGGAGGAATTCTTGCGTAATATATGGACAAACTCTCAACAGTATATTATTTTATATTGAGTAATTACAAGGAAGGTTTATCAACATCTGCAAGTGGTCATTTGATTTTAATGAAACTTATTGAACTCATACAGCAATACAAGAGAAATTGTGGGCCAAAAGGATATTACAATTTTTTCTTAATTTTGGGTGTTACGCAATGTTTGGTCTTTGTATTCGATTTGTGAAATTATTATCGACATTATTAGTGAAATTTAGGAAAAATATTAGTAAAAAAATTCCTAGTGTGTTTCCTGGCTATATTCTAAATCTTATTTCTTTTGTAGTCATAATTTTTAGTGCTTGTGTATAAAAGTCGTTTATAAAATGATCATTACATTTCAATATTTTTTTTCATTCCACCTACTCCTAACTATAAAGTCGATTTTTCTGGAACCAGAAATTTTTCTATCGTTTCTTGTATGAATGATAATATTATGAGGAATCTTCATATCTACAATAAAAATAAATATAAAAATGGGTATTTCAAGTAAAATTAAATAAAAAAAATTGGTGTAATTTTTTCTGGCAATATATCAAATACATTTATTTTTATATTAATATTTATAAAATATAAAGCTTTATGTCTAATAGCTCCAAGTTGTCTGTCTACCACTTTGCAATGGGGTCAATCAGACAGTCAGCAGCAACAAACTCTCTTCCGTTATCGCGTTGTAAAATGCTTTGATCGCCAAAGGTAAACAAATCAACGATGCAAGAACTTTGTAGCGTGATATTGATAGTTTATCAGCCAGTAGTATTCACCATGCAGACAAGGTTCAATACCTTTACCATTTTTTTTAACCAATGTTAAAAAATGTAGTAATGAATTGAATTTTCTGATTGAAATATATTTATTTATCATTTTTGGAGCATTACATTTTTCTAAAAATATTATGTAATTATTTAAACATTATTTATCATCTATCTTCAACATTTCTAAAAATTGAGCCAGAGTTATCAACTTTCTTTTAAAATTAATATGCTCTGCTACTTTTTGTTGAATAATTACATAATTTTGGTACATTTCTCCTAAGGTTTAATCAATTTCTATTTGTTTAAACAATCTTTATTAGCTTAAGCAGTTTTTCTCGCTAACTAAAATAATGAAATAAAATAGAACACATACTAGTATGTTTCTGACTGTATAGTGTATAGAAAGAATACGTTAAAATGTAGTTTTTAAATTTTTGGGGTTGCGTGGAGGGTGAGGGGGGGGGGGTGCAAATAAAAGTTATAAGTATGGTTTTGTTTCGTACACTCGTCACGATTATATGTTCACAGTTTTGACTATATAGCTCGTGTTGTTTTTCTAGCAGAGGCGTAAAAGGTTAGAAGGGTTTGGTGTGCTCGGCGATTTTCTTCTTTCGAAAAAAATGGAGCAAAGAGTTTACATTAAATTTTGTGTGAAAAATGGAATCTAGTGCTCTAAATCTCTTTAAATGTTGACAGCTGCATACGGTGAGTCTACTCTGAGTAAGAAAGAGTACAAGTGGTACAAGCTGTTCCAAGAAGGCCGAGAGGATGTCGAAGACGAACCTTGCCCTGGACGTCCCACCACGTCAACAACAGATGAAAACGTTCAAGCAGTGGAAGAAATGGTGTTGAAAAATCGCCGAATTACCATCAGAGAAGTTGCTGAAAATATTTGCATATCGGTTGGCTCATGCCATGCTATCTTTTCGGACGTTTTGGGCATGAGACGTGTGTCAGCGAAATTTGTTCCAAAACTGCTTAATTTTGATCAAAAGATCCATCGCATGACCATCGCTCAGGAGATGTTGAATGAAGTCAATAATGATACTGATTTTCTCAAAAGGGTTATAACTGGGGATGAATCGTGGGTGTATGGTTATGAAGTCGAAACTAAAGCCCAATCGTCTCAGTGGGAGCATCCTGAGTCTCCAAGACCGAAAAAAACACGTCAAGTTCGGTCAAATCTGAAGGTTTTGCTTACTGTCTTCTTTGATTACCGTGGCGTAGTGCATCAGGAATTCTTACCACAAGGTCGTACGGTCAATAAGGAGTACCTTCAAGTTATGCGCCGTTTGCGAGAGGCGTTACGCAAAAGACGTCCGAAACTTTGGAAAAACATTTTGTGGCTTTTGTATCACGATAATGCACTTGCTCATTCATCGTTGTTTGTGAAAAATTTTCTGACTAAAAACAGCACCACAGTCATGCCTCAGCCTCCATATTCACCGGATTTGGCCCTCAGTGACTTTTTTCTTTTCCAAAAACTGAAGAGACCCATGAAAGGACATCGATTTTCAACGATTGAGGAGATAAAAACTGCATCGCTGAAAGAACTCAAGGGTATACCACAAAATAATAATCAGAAGTGCTTCGATGATTGGAAAAAGCGTTGGCACAAGTGTATTATATCTAAGGGGGATTACTTTAAAGGGGACAACATAAATATTGAGGAATAAATGAATATTTTTTGAGAAAACCATAAAAACACCTTATTTTTTGAACACACCTCATATATGTATATATATATATACTTAGAAACACAAAAATGTATATTTTCACATTTTATTTACCTTCTTCAACAAACTGTGAATGAGACTAATTTATAAACAAAATTGTATGTATTTAAAACAATTTAAGGTAGTTATTAGTCTATAATATTAAATCAATTGCACTTATTTCTGAAAATTACTTAAACTGACAAATAATTATTTCGCAGTTTATTTCACTCTATCCATTCTTGTATACGCGCAACTAACACTCTAGAAATATTTGTACTAACAAAAAGAATGAATTTCGGAATAGAATCATCTTTAAACATGCGAAATGTTTACATTTCTATGTTTTTTATACTTTCACCATTGGATTTCATGTTGAACCATAGATTTGAACTGTAAAACAAACCAAATTAATTATTAACATAGTGGTTCAACTTTTACCCAAGTAGTTGAGTTTTCATTGTAAAAAAAACAAACATTTTTAGCAAATTTAAGCACGTCTAGGGCGCGCGACTTTTAGTTCTCGCGCTTCGGCTCGATAATGCATTTACTTCACGCTTCGCGTTCGACAATGTATTTAATTTGCGCTACGCGTTCGATCTTTCTGCACAGACTCTTTAAAACTAAAGATGAAGATATCGACAACTGCAATTTGGTGATTGTGAATTCTCTTTTGTTAAAGCTCCTTCAACTTTAACGAACACATTCTCATCACGCATCTCATGCTTCGCACTCGAGTCAAATTTTATACGAATTTAATAACTTCTTTGCTAATAATGTGGAAATTAAATTAAGTATCAACAAATAATATAATAGTTGACATTTCAAACACAAAGGATTAATTCTTTATAAAATTTTTGATTTTGCAACCTATTAATAAAATTCTTAACTAAAAGTATAATCGTCAGGGGGAAATAATTGACGAAAATTAATACGAATAAAAGGCATATAACTTACTAACAAAGCATTATATCAGGGTAATCCTATTCTTTATTTTAAAAGTTCCCTGACTTTACTCTGTCCAATATTTTACTTTTTGTGACCATTTATTCGAATGCCAGAATCTTAATCTTGTAATACTATATTTGCAACATACAATCTTCTTTATGCGAAATAAGACAATTTAAAATTAAAATATCAGATATTCTAATTTTTTAACCTAGACAGTTGTTCAAAATGCCTCTTGCATACATTGGCTGAGTTTAGGAAGATTTTTGTCAAAATCCTTGAATTTCCCGGGCCAATTAAATCCCTTGATTTTTTCCTGATTTTCAGGTTTTTCTTGATCTACAGCCAATATTATACACACCGGGTGGAATTACTCATTGAAGTTTTAACTAAGTCTAATTAATAAAATATATTGACAGAAAAACACTATTAGATTCAAATTTTTTAAATGAAATCGTCGTAAAAGTATAAAAAATCACGAATAAATAAGAAGCTTTGAAACATTTTCGATAGTAGCTTCGTTATTTACAACCTAATAAAATGAAAAAGGTGCCTGCAACATTCCAGAACATATACAGAAGAACGATATCGAAATCAATGCTACTATCCTGAGTTTTAAGAAAAATTCGTACTTTTTTTTTAATTTGTTAAATTTCAACCCGATTTTACGCGCAGAAAATTATAAAATATTTTTTCTGCACAATACGCTGAATACGTATGAGGCATAAAGCTGGTCAACAAAATGGATGTTTACATTTGAAAAATGACATATGTAGATAATTTTTTTAACATAAGCGATGAAATGATTTATATGCGACTTTTAAAGCAAAATTTATTTCCACGATGAAAATTAAGTAAACTCAAAGAACCATGAAATAAAACTACTAGGCTTTCCTTCACCAGGCCTACCTGCTGCTGTCGATCCTGGCCAGCGGGAGTCCTTTGTACCTAATTGGGACGAAAATACGGAATATCATATTTTTTCAATTTGACACTTGGTAATTTATAAATATAATATTCGAAATCTCAGAATTATAACGATTACAACGATATGTTATTTTTCTTAAAATGTTGAAAATTAAAGAGTGAATGTTTAAGTTTATATGAAATGTTATGGAAAATTGTTCAGTATATTCTGCTCAAATAGGCTGCAGTAGCCCTAATTCATTGATGCATTGTTTTACTTAATTTGCGAAGAAACGGAGGCTAAAATTTAGCCACATCTGAGAACTTATTAACTAACATCATCGATTTGGTATATTTCTCAAACATTTGGGTTTCTCAAATTTACCCTTAAATAATTTTTCGTTCCTAGTACAAGACTATGAAGTGTCATTTCTAGCTTAATTTAGAAACTCATTGACAATCATACTTTTTTTTACCGCCTGAATCAATTTCTTTATAAAAGTTAATTAAAAATACTATTTTAGCACATCAAAATCAGTAAATAAAGGATGTTCACGGAGTCAATCTTAAAAGTGTGGTTTTTCAAATCTAACTTGAACCATTTTTAAACAGGGATAAAAACAGAAAATTTCATTTGGTTAAGTTTTGAGATAAAATTTGAAAACTGAATTCGGCGAACTGAAAAAATATGTAGTCAATTATTAATTTGGAAAACATTCGAGTAAGTATAACTTGGATTTAGAAGTTTTTAAAAGATTCGAAAATAAATTAAAGGATAAAACAATTTTTTAAAATTTAAAACAAAACGTAGATATTTGAAAATTCTGAATAAAAATTTGGAAACTTTCTTATTGTTTTGAAAAGTTTCAAAAGAATATAGCAGTTTTATCCAAATTCCTAGGAAAACTAAAGGTTAATTTTTGGTTGAAAAATTATTTTCAAAAATGTTATTTTTTTTTAATTTTCAAAACAAAATATGGAAAATTTTGAAGTAATTTTTTTTATTTTGTTAGATTTTCAAAAAATTTCAGGAAAAATTCAATTCCGGAGAAACAAACAAAACTGGCAATAGATTCTTGGAAAATTGTGTAATGATTTTTTTTTCATTTTTAAGAGTATATTTAAAAAGATTTTAGAACAATTTTAGATGTATAAGTTAAGTTTTCTAGTTGCTTAAAATATTATAATTTTAAAAAATGATGATTTTTTTAATTAATTTTATAATTTAAAATTTTTTCTCATTTTAACCCTACCCCCTCTGAAATGCATTTAAAAATTTTTTATTTAGAGGTGTTACAAGCCCCATGAAGTGCAACAGATATTTCCTATCAGAAAAAACAACTTTTGTAAATTTGATCCAGAATCGTTAATATAAGGTACATCGAGTTAAAACTCAACATGTGTTTTCACAATTGCCAACAGAATAAGAATAAGACCTTATTTTTTAAATATGACCCACATAAGTTTATTTTATACACTTCCAACAAGAACCATACGTGAACAATTTCGAACCAGAAGTTAGCTATGCATATACATCTGAAACTTGTGAAAAAATACAGTGATAGTTCTGGTGAAAAACTAAAATCAGTCCTGGATTCCTCATAGAAATATCTCCAGGAATTTAATTCATTTTTTCAAACAATTACATTGATATTAAACATTGTGTCTCTGTTATAAATAATAGTATTGGTCAGAAAAAAATTTCAAGTATAACACCAATTTCAATAATGTGAAAAATTTGTATTACGTTTAAGTAGGCTATTGGGGAATTTTTCATCTCTTTAGAAAATGCTCGTTTTATACAATAGAAATAATAACGAGAATTTTATCTAATTTGTTTGAATTGTTTGAATTCGAGAATTCAAACAATTCATCCTAATTTTTTTTTCATCAAAAATTACTAGAATTATAGCACTCACAAAATTAACAAAAAAATCACGAAAATGAACATCTTACGCCAAATAACGCACGATGTGAAGAAAGTGAAGAAAAGAAAAATGTTGCTCTTTAAATGCCCTATAAGATTATCCTGACAACTTTTTGAATTTTCTTGAAAAATCAGAAATTAAAATTTTGAAAGCATACAAAATAATGAAAAATCCAAAAACTACATTTTTCCGCCAAACGTAAAAGATAAATCCTCAAAAATTGTGCATTTGAAAAAGATCTACAAATTTGTTATTAACCACTTTTTTCTAGGATGCGTAGTTTTGGTTTTAATAACAGAAAACATCTGTAACAGTAAAAAAGTGCCTGCTTGGTGGGGTTTCAAAAAATCTAACTTTTCATATTTTTGATGCTATTTTTTATGATTAAAACTAAAAACAGAACTATAAAAAATGATTCATGACAAATAAACTATTTTTACATACTCGTCTGTATGGATTTATGTCTGTCTTTCAGCACGATAACTTTCGAAAAAATAATTCTATTAGATGGGCCTGTGGCACACTGTTTTAGTGTCCTAAACTGAAGGTCAAGTTCGTTAGCCAGCCATTTTGAATAAAAATTCAAAAAGTAAGCGCATACAAAATAGTGGAAAATCTAAAAGTTACATTTTTTACGCAACATTTTCACAGTTTTTTAAGAATTATTAAATA
>NC_046661.1:72848653-72856581 GCF_010883055.1 Belonocnema kinseyi | reverse complement strand
AGAGGGAGCTCTTCTTAATATTTTGACACCAAAATCATGTCGATACACCTTACCGACTGCGAGTAAAGCCACCCACGCTTTAACTTGACAGACTGTAGTCTCCCTTCGAAAGTTGAAGACGAGAAAAATAATAGCAGAGTTTTCAATAAGCCGATTATGCGTACCCCGTTGTGTCCAGGTGCTTTTCTTTAAGTTTAAGTGAAAATAAGAAATAAAATATGCTATTTTCGAAAGTCTGCTCAAATTAACTCGGTTTGAAAAATTTAAAAACAGGAAAAGTGTTTAAATGTTTGCTAATTCATATTGGTTATAATTTATTATCAAAAAAGAATTATAAAGCATAATTTCAATTCCAGTTGGAACAATATTTATTGGTAAAATAAAAATGTCGAAAAATATTTCGTTTATTTGGACATTCAGAACTTCAGGTACATAACTGAAAACTGGAGTCGAAGTAACAAAAAAGAAACTGGTTTTCCATGTTTTTCTCTAAAACAATTCATTTTAGGAAAAATATGCTTATGACTGAAAATTAGGCTGGGTCATTGAAAACAAATTATATAGCTTACGAATGCCTTGGCATTGAAAGGTTTCCAGTTGGGTTCCTTACAACGTGTATAAAATTTGAAATAAATAGATTAATGTACGAGGCGCTTTAAAGAAAAAACATTAAAGCTGTAGAAATTTTAAATAATTGCTTTCAAAAAAAAGGAAGTCCTGCTGTGCTGCACAAATGGATAATAATTTGTAGAGCTTTTAGACATAAGTAACATTTACGAATTTTTCATAGATTCAGAGATAATAATTTTTATTCAATTTGGAGTCTAAAAATCCGCATGATATTAATCGACTCATTTGAAATTTTATATGCACGTTGTAATTGGCCGAAAAAAAGAATCTTACTTTATGTTACGTATGTTTTACATTCAAAAAATCTTTAATTTTGAAAATTTGAAATTGAAAACTTGACCTTTGGTTTACAAAATCATTAAAATTGAACCATTTATATTTATCCGCCCTAATAATGAAATGAAATTTAATTGAAATTCTATCAATTAAATCATTTTCATTTAAAAATCTTCAAAATTACAGATTTTTCATTTCTAAATATTAAAAGTCAAACTTTTCCTGAAAAAGCTCCAAACTACAGACCATCATGTTTTGCTTACATAAAATCTTATATTAAAATGAAAGAAGAAAATTACTGAAAGTCAATAGAAATTAACATTAAATAAGAATTTAATTAAAAAGGAGGTAGTAATTTTAATATTTATTTTAATGTATGATTAGTTGATGAAAAGAATTCCCGAAAATACAATTAAGAATGGAACAAGCAAATTTGGACAACCACCACAAAACGTTCTCATTGGAATCTGAAAAAAGGAACACTTCTCTTCCATCCTACCCCTAAAAAAGAAAAAAAAGAAAAAATTAAAATTATTCATCCTTACTTTGGACGAAAATAAACAGGGGGAAAGAAAAATAAGAAGAGAAACAACCAAATCCCCTTCCTTCTCTTTTTTCTTTCTTTTCTTTTTTCTTTCTCTTATCCGTCCTCCTTATTCCCACCATTATCAAATCTCAATAAAAAACATTGAAAAATATACATCATAATCACCAACGTTTCGGCACTCGTACAGCACCCTTATCAAGGCAAAAAAATATATAAAATAAAATAAAATAAAAATCAAATCAAATAAAAAAATTAAAATATAAATAAATAAAGTGAAGTGAAGTGGAGTGGAGTGGATTGGAGTGGAGTGGAGTGGATTGGAGTGGAGTGGAGTGGAGTGGAGTGGAGTGGAGTGGAGTGGAGTGGAGTGGAGTGGAGTGGAGTGGAGTGGAGTGGAGTGGAGTGGAGTGGAGTGGAGTGGAGTGGAGTGGAGTGGAGTGGAGTGGAGTGGAGTGGAGTGGAGTGGAGTGGAGTGGAGTGGAGTGGAGTGGAGCAGAGCAGAGCAAAGCAAAGAAAAGCGGAGTGAAGCAGAGCAGAGCATATTTATTTCCATATTATTAAATAAAACTTTGATATTTATTTTCTAATTATATTTCATTTTTGGGAAGGATAATGTCTTTGAAGCCAGCGGGAGGTATAATGGCCGTACAGGGCTAGGTACCAGTCGAACGCCAAGATTCATTAGGGCCAGTATGACCTAGTCTCTTGGCTGCCACTGGCAGTCCTTGCAGTCAATGACTGCCTTCTGGTGAGCCCTGCCCTAGGATCATTCGATAGGGCTAGGTCGTTTCCAACACCATAAGAGCGAAAAAGATGGTGGTAAAGCTCTTAGGGTCGTCTTGTGTCTGTGGAGATACAGCGGTCATGCCTAAGTTGGACATCTGCATGTGTGAAAGGTACTCAAGATACCAAGGTAGAAATTATACAATCCTGGCACATAGTAATAAAACTTTGTGACTTATAGCGAATACGGTTATCCTGCACGGCTGCACTCGAAGCGCTCTTCGACCTGCATCGAAGCGAGTCGGAATGAGAAGGAATAAGTAAAAGGAAGTAAGAAGGAGCAGGTGGAAGTTCCCTGGAGTACCCCACATGCACGCATTTAAGAATAGCAGTCGCGTGTAAGTCGGGTTGTATACTTTTTAGTAAGCCCCAGCGTGTCCAACTTGTATCTATCTCAGACATTTAGACAAGTATGGAATGTTAAACTGAAGGCGCTTCCTCAGGTTTGAAAATTATCCCATGCATTTACAAATGACAGTATTTTTTCCACAATCCTTGCTTTATTGCAATTAATTGAAAATTTGTATGTATTTTATGCGCCTGGGAAGTAGCAAGCGGCCACCATGAGTGTATCCATGGTGACAGAAATTCGGGGCCACTCGTTTCTGAATAACACTGGAGTGTTTTTTTTCGACGATACTTTAAACATCGTAAAAGCCCAGGATCGAGCTCAGGATTTGATTGAGTGCCTGCCATGCCTCACTCAACCTTCCTATTGTTGAAGATAAGAGCCGGTTGAGAGAAATTAAAAATGATTATGGTATTAAGGAATTTAATTTCAATATCCTGCATTAGATGCTTCAGATAATGACGAGACGATTAAAAAAAAAAGAAGAAAATTGGTTAATCCGTTGAATTTCTGTTGAGAGTTTTGTTAACTTATCTACTCTTCTCAGATTCTATGACAAAAAATATGGAACAAAAATGCTGCGTATTTTTGAATCGGAAAAATGTGGAAGTGCAAGTTAATTTATTTTCAAAATTACATTTAAAGGGTATGCAATTCGCAGTCTTTTCTTCATAAATTCCTTTTTTATAATTTTCAACCGAAGACTCGAAATTCATCATTTTTATATCTTTTTTCTTGAATCTTACTTCACAATGAATGTGTTGTTGCTAAGGGTTGATCCACTTTTTTGTGTCAAACAATATAGTTACATTTTTAACCAAAGAGATTAACTAAAATAAATTAAAGTGATGAAGCTCAAAGCATAATTTTTCAACAAAACCGTCTCACATCAACCAGATAGTTAAATATCAACCAAGAAGATGTTATGCTAACCAAAACGGCTTTTTTATTACAACAAAGACCAATTTTCAAAGAAATAGTGCATTTTTATATACTAAGATAAAAGATAAATTTTTAACTGAAAATGGAATAGTTACATTTTTTGCAAAGAAAATTAATTTTTATTTTAAAAATATCAATGTGCACCAAAATATGTACTTTTTCAACAAAATTGTGAAAACTATGTAGTTAACCAAGTAGTTAAATTTTCCAATGAACAGTTTGATTTTTAACCAAATAATTTAATTTTCAAATAAAAAGATGAATATATTTCACGAAAATGAATTTCGTAACCAAGAAGATCCATTTTTTAACTCAAAATTAATTACATTATTTATAAAGCCAAATATTTTAATTTGCAACCCCAAAGATAAATTAATTACCTAAAAGGTACATTTATAAGGAAATACATTAATTTTCAAGTAAGAAAGATAAATTGTCAATCAATAGGTATAATAATTCAGTTTTCAGTTAGAAACATGAGTTTTCAAACAAATAGATGTATTTTCAACCACGAAGATTCAATTCGTCTAAAAAAATATACAGTTTCCACAAGTGGAATAATTGCAATTCCAGTTGAGTATGTGAATTTTTAAATAAAATGATAAATCTAAATGTATCTATAAACTTATTTATGGAAATACGTGGATTGTTAACAGTAAACAATTAATTTGCAAAAAAGTAGAATAGTTACATTTTATGTTAAATAACTAACCATTCAAGAAGAACAGAAAAAATAATTAAAAACTGTAAAAATAAACTTGCATTACGTGTAAATCAAGAGCGGATTGCAGCTCCTGTGACGTTAGCCCAATTATTTAATAGAAGCTTTCAAAATGTAAAGTTTTAATCCAAAAATTTTGTAATTCAGAGTTCAGACAAGTCCGACAGAGAGAAGGTGGCATTAAATACATAATTGAATATTTCAAATTATAAGGTTTTAAAAATATCCGAATATAAATTTCGATGAAAGTAATAAAAAATTATGATTTACCGTAAACATTGATTAGACACAATTGTCTAAAATTAAAAAATAAACTCACATTTATTGTTACCGTTGACAAAATTGAGCTTCTATATTGTAGACAATGTAGACATTGTATTCCTTCAAAATAAAATTATTATTCAAAAACATTTAAAATTGAAGGTATGTATTAAGTATTTATTTTAGTATTTCATTTTTGGAATCGTTAATGGCAGGACTATGATATTTTCGTGAAAATTCAGGCATTTTGTTAAAAATTATTCTTTTTGGTTAAGAAGTAAGCTACGTATTTGGGTAAAAGTTTATTAATTTTAGGTTTGTTTAAAAATACATTGATATAATCGAAGACTCATCATTTTTCTTTTTATATATTCGAATGGTATTTTTAATTAACTTTTACAAACAAACTGAAAAAAAATCTGCCGGCTTCGCGGGCACATTATCATCGCTCGCTGCGCTCATATAGTAAGTTTGAGCACGCCTAGGGCGTGCGACTATTGGTCCTCGCGCTTCACGCTCGATAATATATTTATCTCGCGCTCGATAATGTATTCACCTCGTCTCGTCGTATAGTGCTCCTATCGAAGAGCTCAGGGTCTTTAGGGATGTCCTTAAGTTTTTCTCGTTTCAAATAAACCTTGACGCATTTGTGTAAACCAAATTCTATTCCAATTTCTTGAGTATATTGGTCGACAATCCCTAGTGCTAGATGTAGTTGCTCTTTGTTTTTAGCATAGATCTTAAGATCGTCCACGTAAAATACATGATTAACCTTGTGATTTTGATCTGCAAGTTTGCCGCAAAAGTACACGTCGAAATGGGAAAGTGCTAGAGATAATAGTAATAATGTGAGGCAACAGAGATGTGGGTTGATGGTGTCGCCCTGAAAGACACCTCTCTGAAAGGTGACCTTGTTCGTTGTCACACAATTTTTTCCAGAGGAGATAGTGAATCTTGCTACGCCTTTCTTTGAGCCTCATTGTTCATACATTTCTTGCCACAGAGGTTCAATTGCCCGAATGATCCCATCATTTAGGATAGCTGTGCATATCTTATACAGTGTGTTCAGACAAGTGATTGGCCTGTAATTCTTCGGGTCAGCTAAGTTGCCTATTTTCGGTAGGTGTATTGTGCGCCCTTCCACCAACTACTCTGGAATTGACTTTTTCGAATTTAAATATAAGGTGAAAATACGGGTCAAATGTTGATGGGTTTAAGAAAACTTCTTCTAGCAGAAGGTCTTGATACCATCTGGTCCCGGAGCGGAATAGTTCTTCATCCCTCTTAATACTTTTTTCACCTCCTCGGTAGTGATGGGTGGGCATTCTTCAACAGGTGTTATGAGGGTATCACACAGCTTCTTGAAGCTATTTATGTTCTCTGAATCGTCGTGCAGTCTATGCTGCACTTCGTAGACTTCTCTCCAAAATACTTCGACCGCCTCTGGTTTTTTGCGGGTGGTCGACAGTAAATGGAGGGTCTTGAAAGAGTCGAGATAGGTCAGAGAGAAACTGTTGATTTTCTCCGACCCACCTCTCTCTCCGCTCTAGACTTCGCTTAGCGTCAGATGGTATCCGTATTCTCTCAACATTATGCTGCCTGATAGTCAGCAGCTTTAAATAGTTAAGTGTGTGATAACGGGTCCGCAGTTCGCGCGCGACCTTTCGAACCTTGGCGGTAAGATTCCTACCAGATGTGATTTAGCCAATCACACACAAAATGCGGGACTCTCTTGTCCAGCCTATTTTTATGACGACTTGATGCACGCGTCTTTTGGTCTTATGATCAACCATTGGTTTTGTTTTACGGTTTGCAACGGCCAACACTCTCGCTGCATTATACATACAATAATTGATAGCCCAGAGGTCGGATTCTCCGGAAAAATGTCCACGAAGCTCGTCATCCATTTCAGTCAGATCTTTAGGCTTGAGAGAAACCTCGGTGTTAATGTTTCTCCGGGTCGTAAGGCATCGCTCTTCGTCTATTGGATGCCTGCCCGCGGTTGGTCTTAGTATCGCCTCTCTTTCTCTGTTGCCGGCTTGTTTTAGCTATGTTTTTCGCACCACAGAGCATGCAGTCGTGGCATATCACCCCATTCAGGTGCCACACTTGCATCGTAGCAATCTAGCAAGTCGCAATTTAGTTGCTCCGTCCACGTAAAGTTCCCGAGATTCCGTCGATCCATCGCATTTAATCCATCTTCCTTGGCTCCCCGAACTCTAGAGTGGTCGGCATTGTTGGCCGAACCATTGTCGAGAGCACTGTGCGTTCTGTTATTTTAAACCACACTTACTACAAATTTGTTTGGTGTTGTCATTGTTGTTCCCAGGAGAAGATAGGGAAAGGGTTTCGTTCATCCTGGTAGAGCCCCGCATGAAAGAATAAGACAGCGTACTCTGAGATGTCGGCCGGTATCTTAGACTCACCGTTCTAGACACCTCACCCAGGTGCCATTCACTTTTCAGCACGGTTTTCACACCTCCGTTTGGGGGTTAATTCCTTTGGGACCACCCCGGCACAATTGTCCGCGACTGCCGATTTCGGGGCTGACGGTGGGTAGCAACTAACTTTTTTATAGCCTGATCCGCTTTTGTTTGTTCTTACCTGACTGCTCGCCTGAGTGACAGTCGCAGACCCCGCGCGCCTCGCGCAGCACCTGTTACATCTACATGCGGCGCACAGTGTTAAAATTTTTTTTTTTGGACAAAATGAAAAATCTCGCGATTGAAAAATGATAGAGACATGAACCCAACGGCATTTTTAAGCTTGTGTCATTTATAACAGAGGAGAAATAGTACAGTTCATGCATATGAAAATTTTGACCTTCATAACGAAGGTCAAAGATCGAGATTTTAATAAAAAAGTGGTTATTTGCTGTTTTGACACATTTAACCATACATTTTTAAAAACTAAGTATGTTTTCTAATAGCTCTCCTCACGAGGAATAAGAATATGTATTTCAAATTTTTTTTCATTAAGCTAAGACTGAGAAAAAACGATCAAACCATCATACTTTACAACTACAATTTATATCAACAATTCCGTTGATTTTCGATAAAGTAAGTGTTTGAATACGACCAACTAAATACATATATTCATCTAAATTCATGAAAATATGTATTTAGTTGGTCGGATTCAAAGACTTACTAACACACAAAACTAAAACATACTTAGTTTTGAAAAATATATGGTTAAAGGTGTCAAAACAGCAAAAAACAACTTTTTTGTTAAAATTTCGATATTTTACCTTCGTTATGAAGGTCAAAATTTTCATACGCATGAACTGTACTATTTTTTCTTTATCATAAATGACACAAGCTTTAAAATTCCGTCGGGTTCTTGTCTCTATCATTTTTCAATCGCGAGATTTTTCATTGTGTCAAAAAAAATTTTTTTAACACTGTGCGTCGCGGCGGCAA
>NC_046661.1:72841393-72848553 GCF_010883055.1 Belonocnema kinseyi | reverse complement strand
GAGGGAGCTCTTCTTAATATTTTGACACCAAAATCATGTCGATACACCTTACCGACTGCGAGTAAAGCCACCCACGCTTTAACTTGACAGACTGTATCTACTTAGCTCTTTAAGATGTCAAGCTTTTTAAAGCTGACATCTACAGTAAACAATTTTGCGAGAGAATTCCGTCTGACAGTGTAGTTTCCAAAGTGCAGTTTGATTTCGATAACTAGTTATCTAACCTACGAGACCATGGTTTATTTTAAAAAGGTTTCCTTAAGTGCTTTAAAGTAAAAACATAGAGTGTGATAGTTCCAGTTTTAATTTATCCTCAGTTTCTGAAGATGGTGCGAACACGGGAATTCCGCAAAAAGATTAAAGAAGACTGAGAGACGAGCAAGAACTTATAGTTTTTCAAACGAGTGGAAAGAAAAGATATTTCATATTGGAATTGATAAAGAAACATGTTACTGCCTTCTTTGTGGAAAAAAGATTTCTATACATGAAAATGGAAATCTGAAAATACATTTTGATACCTGCCACGCTGAAGTTGATCATCCGCATCCGTTGTGAAGTGCACAGCGCGCAGAAAAGTTATAGCAACTGAAAGCTGAATATTCTCAATGCTGCTGGAAGGTGAAGAATGGAGATATCGTGAGTACTAACGTCCATGATTGTACTTTAGCGTCGTTTGATATTTCTGTCGTAAACATTGGGCAAAAACACGCATCTTTTTCCTGCTACAGTCACGAGAAGAGTATATGTTATGGAAGATAACGTCCACGAAGAACTGAATATTGACCTCAAAAAGTGTGTTTGTTTTTCAATTCAGTTGGATGAATCGACAGATAAGAGCTAGAGCTGATTCCATTGACGGGGAGAACAACTGGATCGGATGTTTATCTTTCGCTAAAAAATGCAATCCTAGCACACGAAGTGCCACTGGAGAAACTGGTCGCGGTAAGGACGGACGGTGCTCTGTCAATGGCAAGACAAGTAATAAATTCAATTCGCGCGCGTACATTACAGCATCGACTGTTTAAGCTTTTGCTTGAGAATGCTTCAGCCGAATTCACAGATTTATTGTTACTTAACGAAGTAAGGTAGTTGAGCGCTGGTGAATTAGTCTTTAGGTTTTTAAACTTCTTCTAAAAATAATAGCCTTTCTAGAATCTCGCGATGAACACTGCGACGAGTTGTATGATTCAGCATGTATTTTAGACTTGGCATTTCTTGAGGATGCTTTAAAAGAAATAAACATTTTGAATATAACGTTGCAATTGCAGTATGTTTTTTTTGACATTGTCAAGCCGATTTGCAACTATTTAACGAACCCGCTAATGGACTTGGAAGTGCCGTATGTGGAAGAATTGTGTTCTCAAATGTCGAAGCTATTTCAGACCGATGAGAACAAAGCGATCAACGAGATGATTCGCTTGTTTACTGCTTCGTGGGCTGGAACGCGATGTGAAAATCTTTGGAGACACCTGGAATTTTCGGAATATCCAAATCTAATAACCGTCTGCCAGAGAGTAATGCCTATAAGTGTAACTACGAGTACTTGCCGTTGCATTAACTTGTTTTCTTTAATGAAAAACATAAAATATTAGACCAGATCCAGCATTAATAAGGGAAATTTAAATGTTGTAATGCGGCTTGAAGTGACAACTTACACTCCTGACATCGAGGCACTTGTGCAAAAAATGCGTTCGTATAACATGATGCACTGAATTCACTCCTTAATAACCACAATCACATAATGAAAAACCAAATGGCCCTTTTTAGGGCCACCAAATGTTTTTATCGACGAAACATTCTTATTCATGAAACATGTCGAAACAGGAAGGTCCTTTGTAGGGACATGAAATATTTGTCCGAAGGGATCACGTGTCATAAAAAACAGTTATTATACGTATTATTACTAGATTATTGCTATAGTGTGTGTATTATGGTTTAATAGATTCGTTTAAAATTGCATAATTTTAAATTGAAAAAATTTCACACTTGAAAACTGAAATGTTTTAATTTGAACAATTTCTTTAGAAAAAAGTTTAAATTCAGGGCGTTCACATTAAATGATTTCAGATTTAAATTGCAATGCAGGACAATTTAAAAACCTTAAGAATGGAATATTTTCCGATTAGAATTTTCAAAAAGAAATCATTTAAAAATCAAATAGATGAAAATTCTATTACATCTAATCAAAAGAATTTAACATTTAATAATTTTAAATGGAACATTTCGAAATTTTAATACACTTAAATTCGAAACGACTGAAATTTGACCAATTAAAATTAAAAATTAAATTGAATATTTCAGAGTGAAAGCTTCTGAAATTCTAGAAATCCAAATATTTGTTAAATTAAAATAATTATGATATAGCATGAAAATCGAGCAGATACATTTTTGTGCAATAAAAAAATAAATTTACCTTCATTCTTACCATTCAAAATGGAAAAAATTTCAGTTCTAAAACATTAAAACCTTATTATTCTAAGATAAAGTTTGAAATAAAAACTAGGTTCACGTGGGAAATATTGAAGAATTCAAAAATCTATACTTAAGAAACTTGAAACTTAAACAAATCCGAGATTCATCTAAATCTAAAAAAAATGTTAACGCCTCTTTACTGAAATTGTTTAAACTCTAAAATCGCCTATATTTAAAAATGTTTGTATGAAAGCTTTGAAGTTTGAAAGCTTCTATTAAACAATTGAGCTAACGTCACAGTAGCTCCAATCCGCTCTTCATTTACAATCATTAAAACTTTTTAATAAAACCACACAAAATTATTTCCAGCAACTTAGGTTAATTATTTTTAATCTTTAATTAAAGTTTGTAAAAGATAAAGGAGAACGATGAAAACAAAGAAAGGGTCGTAATTTACCGTGGCAGTCAGCACCTGCTTGAAGTGGCGAGCCCTGTTCCAGGCTGATAGAGCCACTTTTTTGGTAGGAGTAGTGCTAAATTATATGTAACTACCAGTCGCAGACTTCATTCTTAATTGCAAAAATAAGGCTTACAATCGTTCTCCAGGATTTCTGGAAACGAACTATATTCGTGATCTAATTCTTGACTCCGGCCGACTTCAACATTACAGTCAAGTAAAAGAAAAAGAAGGAGAGGTGCCGAGACCTAAGAAGGGAAATTTCTAAAATTTTTGGAAGATAATGCGTAGAAATGATTGTCCTTGTGATCGTTGTTCTCGCAGGGGGTAAGCTGTCGCTGCTTCATAGCCCAGTTCTTAAAAACAAGGTAAGGTTCTGTCGAGATGTATGAAGAGATTTGTCATTTTTGTGTCGTTGCAAGAAAATTTCAGGTATTTTAAATTTATCTTAAAATACAAAAATAGTAAAGGGGTCATTAATAAAATACGTGATACATTTTAAAGAATTTTAGAAACTCCCCAATCGTGATGATTTTTCTACTGAATTCGACATGGAGAATACAACTTTCAAGGAACTCAACTTTTACAAAGTCTCTCTTTTTTATTTCATTCTACAATCTCTCCGTTTTTAAATATAAGCATACAGGTACTGCTTGATAGAAGCGCCCCGTTACGAAATTTTTTACTCATCCGCACTTCATTCAAATATAGAGGCTTTTATTTTCGTGTGCTAGAATACTGTCCTTTCCCCCTAAATGTACCGGAGCCGTATTTGAAGTGGACCTTTTACGTGGACAAGCTCAACATTTTATAAATAGAATTAATATACAAAATTAATAAAAGAATCAGAAATATGGGTCTACGGGGCACCCATATAAAAGATATAAGTGGCCTTGTACCAATTCAAAAACTCATGGTAATTGTTATCATTTTGAAAAAAAAATATTTCCTTACGAAAACATATTTTCAAACTACAGATTTTGATACTTTATATCAGATTAATCGCTCTTACACCATCCTATTAATCGTAATCTTTGTTCGGTCTTTTTAAAAGTATTTAATAGTTGTTCTTGGTAACAATACATCCAACAAATCGCGGTTTAATTTGCCGTGATAGGGATATAAAGATATTTAAGTGCCATGACAGATTGTACTGCAAAGTGGGGATTAAATTGCATCCGAGTCCCACCTCTATTTCACAATGTGCTATCTGACGCCATTTGGCGTGATAAATTTGGATAATGCTTTGCATAGCGAGGAGCTAGATCGCGTAGCGTACAATCACATCAACGTATTCCATTTCGAAAATCAATTTCGCTGCAACAGCACCATTCAACCACGACTTGTAATTTGTGTTATAATACGTATTTAGTTAATCTGTAAAAATACAATTTTAATCTTTAAAAATGTTTTGCCCTAATTTTGCACAAAAAATATTGATAAAAATTTGTGAAACTCAATTGCAGTCGAGCGATGGAAATTTTTCGTTGTAAATAAATGGGTCATTTGATTTCATATTTAAAACTACATTTTTTATTCTACAAAATTTTTCCTTTATTCCTGAAAGGAAAAAAGATGTCTCGTATTTTTTATTTCACTCTGATATGAAGAATGTCTGAAATATCGATTTTTTTATCTCTCGGCCTAAAAAATCGGTTCTTTTTAAAATATATCCTAAATTGTGAAATTTCTAAACTAAAAACTTGCACCATAAGAGAAATTTGTGCAATATGATTTACTTTGAAGTCCATTTTTGATAACTAAAAGTTCGTTTTTCTAATAATTTCCTTGCAACAATTTTGTAACAATTAGTATATTGTGTAATATTCTAGATATTACACAATTTACATTCAGTCTAGTATCATTTAACGTGTTTTTTTCCGGAGTTATGATGATTTAAATCAGGGAACGCGCGCGAGTCTCGCGCGTGGCCACATATATTTATTTTTATTTCACAAAATACTCAACCGTCCACTTTCAAAGTTTAAGACAATATACTAATCGTTTAAAAAATGTTTCCAAATACATTATTAAAAAACCGAATTTTTAATCATCAAAAATGGACTCTAAAGTAATCCATAGTGACTAATTTTTCTTATGGTGCAATTTTTTTAGTTAAAAAATTGGACAATTTGCGAAACTTTTGAAAAAGAATCGACTTTTTTTTATGAGTTTTTAGAGTTAAAAAACAACAAAGAATGATACGATTAATTTGACCTCAGAATTAAATTTTACGGGTCAAAATACATCGCAAATTATGGTTTAAATATGTTTTTCACTACATTGTGACCCTTAATGCGGCTTTGAAAAGTCGAATAGACAAAAAAACCCAAAACTCATTGTAAACTTAAATAACCAAGATTAAAATTTACTTCCACAACTTAGAAAGAGTTTATAGCCAGTGACAATACTACCCCAGGGGTTTTCGAGATCACTGATCACGAATCCGACGTCAGATTTTCAATTTAGTACCTCCAGAGTGTGCTAGGGGACATAAAATGGAGTAAATTTATCGACGTTTCTGAAAATCGCTTCTTCAAAGAGAACCTCGGTATGTTCAGGAACGCTGATTATGAGTCCGAGGTCAGAAGTACACCCACATTGGCTATTAATTGTAAATCCGACTTCTATAACTACCAACACTGCAAAGGGTTATATATGTTTAATAGAAATTTAAACCGATATATAAATACATTTTTTCATTCATATATATGTGTATGTTCCTCGTAGTAAACATATATTGATATACCAATGCCAATAACTTTGTTCTTGATGTATCTTTTCAAGGTTATTCAAAAGTTAATATAAATATATTAATAAAAACTCATGTTCTCATTCCAGAACTCAAAAAAAGGAAGATCTTACGTTGAAAATCATATTATACTGTCTTCCACTGTGACCTTTACAAGGTTAGTTACAAAAACTATTAATAAAAAAAACAGACAAATCATATAAGGTCGCAAGGCAGATCACACCGCCAGCTATCTGGTAAGCAGGACCTTTAGTCTAATTGATATGAGGACATTTTAAATTTGTTCTGGCTTGCGCACACTCTTCTCTTCGAATTACCGCTTCTGACACGTCTTTGTCCCCTTTTCAAGATTGTTTGTCCTTTCATCATCCAGCAGTCATCTGTCAATATATTAATTCCCCAATCGTCCTTGAAATCTACACTCAAATTCTTTCAAGTCTTGGTGAAACCATTCTCCTTGCTCTTCACTGAAGTCCCTGTTATTTTCTGGAAATTGATCAACATGTGAATCAAGAAAGTGGAGTTTTAAGTTCATTAGGCAGCCCAATTTTTTGAAGTAATGTACCATCGTTCTCACAAAAATCATGTAATCTACGCCTTTCGTATTACCCAACAATTTTGTTGATGCCCCTTTAAAACTCGCCCATGCTGCTTTCTCGACATCATTCAAAATATTCTGTTTTCTAGATTCAAAAGATTCTCTTGTTGGCTAAATTTTCTTTTTATAGTGATTTTCTCTGTCAGAAAAATACAATCTTCAATTCTCCACATAGTTGCCATTTATGTTCCTCGCATTTTATTTTTATCAAAACTAATTGAAGATTACAATAATCTTTTTCAGCACAGTTATATATGCTAATGTTATGAAAGCGTACTTGTTTGTGATGTGAAGAACTCCTTCTTTGAGGCTGCGCTTCGATGAAGCAATGAATAGCCGCTATTTCTCGGGTTTCTGTACATTTGGTTTAAATTCATCAATTAGTCCTTTCACATTTGTGCAGTAAACTAGATTTAAATCTTCCTTGTAAAGTTTACGAAAGTATTCCACTTGGTTATGATACACATTAACCTTAGTACCCTTTGTTAAGATATTTCTTCTCTTCAGTTTTAAAGCCATAAGTTCTGATTCTTCTTTCGACATACTACTCTTTCTAAACAAATCATTGCAATGTTTTTAATCGAATTTTTCAGTAGTTCGCTCTCGACCGACGGGAACATATTCTTCATCACTGCTGAAAGACTGTTCGTCTTTACGTTTATCGGATTCGCTTGAATCCTTCTCATTTGATTTTCTATCACCTGAGTCGCTTTCTCTCTCATTTATCTAATTTTTGAAATTTTCATCTATATGCCGGGCATCCAATCCTGCAGTCAAACTGTCTCGCGACTATATGCAATTGTTTTATCTTGTGTTTCTTTCCATTCTGTTGGTGTTGGAAGCTTTACGAGGGTGGATTGATAAGTTTCCGGCCTGACCAAGAGATGGCGCCACTAGGCCTACCTTGAGGTGGCGTTCTATAGTACCATCCTTAGATAGCT
>NC_046661.1:72817272-72841293 GCF_010883055.1 Belonocnema kinseyi | reverse complement strand
AGCCTTGGAGGAGATTATGTTGAGAAATAAAAAAAAAAATTCTTAAAAACGTTGTTTTTCTTGGTCAGGCCGGAAACTTATCAATCCACCCTCGTAGTTTAGCCTTGTCTTGAATCGAACGGTAACGATTTATCATCGTGAAGCATGAGCCACAGATTAAATGAGGGACCCAATTTTTCTCTTGTTGTAAATTTTTAATATTAAAGCATGTTTGGTATAAAGATATAATTTTCTCTGTAATTTTTCTTTTGTTGAGATGACCAGAGTATTACATAAAAATTCCATACGCTAGAAATCCTGTTCAGTTTGCAGGTGAGTCCGTCATCCTAGGGGTGATAACTATCATATCTCCCCAGGCCTAAGTATGGGAGCTTTTCAAAGTTTAAGGAGGACAATGTCAACTCGTCGTTGACAATGTCAACTCAATACCTGTTTGGGGTATCATAACAAGTCTCAAATAAGAGTTACCGTTACGATCGGTCGTCATGTCGGCTAGATCAAAGGTTTTGCCTACCATATACTTAGCGGTGCTATTGAGAACCCTCAAAGAGCTAACATCTTATATACTAAATTAAAGAACACATTTCGCTTCACAAAAGTGTTAAGCCGAAATTTGTATGTAGCCCATTGACTACTGCATCAAGACGCCCAAATGTACACTAAGAAATTCTTATGGAAGTCAACAAACGTCAACTTTGCATTAAATTATAAAAACATGTTACGAGATGTCATAAGTAAATCTTAGATAGTATGAGTCATTAGTGTGTGTACAACAAGGGGTAGTCAACGTTGTTTGCCCATACGCGTCCCAAGCGGTATTTATTGATAAAAGTTGAACTAAGTTCGTAAGGACTTACCGCCTCCGCCACAAAAGAAAATTCTCAGAAATTCTAGTGTATCTATCCACGTATAATATTAGCCTATGTATCTTAGTGTATCCAAGAAAAATAACTTCTTGCATGAGTACTAAGTTAATTTAATTAGGTTACGTTTTCCAGTTTATGTGTGGAAAGGGAGTTTTTGCTGTTCCTACATACGTTTCAGAACTTGATAATCAAAATCTGTTGGTCCTTGTATTCAGAGATGACGATGTGGACCACTAGTGAAGGTGCTTTTTTGTAGATTTAGCAGTTTTTCTAATTTAATTATTCTTATTTTGATGTTCTTATTCTGGATGTTGCTGAGAAATTTTATAATCGTCATTAAATTGAATATTAGATTCGTCAGTTTTGCCATCCAGAGCCGCTACAGCCTGAAACCTGTCAGTAGAGACGAATGTTAAGTTTTTTTCTTGCTTCGCTATTTTGAGAGTCTCGCCCTTCTAAGGAGTCATCGTTATATCCTTTTTATTTTGGTTTTAATTAATAATGTGTGAATCGGATTAGTCTTATTTCGAGAGGGAATCGTTTACGCACTTTCGAGGTTTAAATTCACATGTGTTTCCCCCACATGGCTTGGGCCTTCAGCATCCTCTATGAGGTTAGAATTCTCAATTGATGGAATTTTACTTACTTCATTCACAGATATTCAACATTATTATGTTAAAAAAATAAGCATAACTCTAAATATTATTTTACGAAACTTCAGCATAAACAGTTTTTCCTTTATAACGTTTAATAGCATTAACACCGCTCAGGACACAGGACAAAAGAACAATATACATTTTGCCACTGCTTTCTTGATTGGTTCACATTCTGACCGATATTCATTCGGGGCGGATTTCTTTCAAACTTAATTTCTTGTGTGCCACTTTATGTGTAACTAAACGCTTTAAGCTTTTCTCTTCTCAAATTGTGCTCTCTTCGCTCACAAAAAATTATTAATATCTGTGTACCCTGTTACGCGCACTCCCCTTGTTAGACATAGACTAGAAAGCAAAACTGGGGTCATAACGCGGCACCATGTAGTCAACGTGATGTTGCAAAACGTCGAATAATTGTTCGACAGGGCAGCTAACATTGTGAAACCCATTTTACGCCAGAAGAAGGAAAAAGGCCTACTCTAATAAAATCTAACTATACCTAACCATTGTACAACATTGTCGTGCTGTTAAGGATGATGCTTAATTCTTAATAAGAACATCAAGCTGATTAAATATAGAAGAAAGGAACCACTAGTAGGAGCTATAGCATGCAAGAAAACATCACCCCCTGAAGTCGTTTTGCACTTTCTTTATTTCATAGGTTGTGTTGACTTGTCTTTTTGAGTAATTTTCTTGTCTCTTTATTAATTTGTTTGTGTAATCGTTCTTTATTGGGATTCATTTGAAATTTTGTGAATCCTTTTGCAAGTTATTTTTATTTGTTATGGAGACAGCTCTGTATACAAAGGAGTTGATGACCGATTGTTCTTGAGATGGGTAGCGGTACGACGAGGAATGTGAGTATCTGTTAGTATGAGTGAGTTTTCTGTAAACTTTAGGTTCTAGTGTGTTATCAGATCTTTGGTAAACTAATACATCCAAGAAAGGCAATTTCCGTCTAATTCAATTTGCATGGTGAACTGGATATTAGGATGTAATTGGTTGATTAAATCGAAAAACTGAATTAGTTCATCTCGTCCATGTCGGCAGAGGACAAAAGTGTTATCAACGTAACGGAACCAAAATTCCAGTTTAAGCTTGTCTTGGTTGAAGATTTTAGCTTATAGATGTTACATAAACATATTAGCTATTGAATGTGAGATTGGGGATCACATTGCTCCCCCTAAGTTTCGTTCGTAGAATTGCTTATTGAAAGAAAAGTAAGTATTATTGAGACAGTGTTCTATCAAAGGTATGAGCTCGGAAAGGAAGTTTGAAAAAGATTTAATATATCATAATTTTGAAAGTGAGTGATAGAGTTTCCTGTAAAAGGTTTTAGTTTTGTAGGGAGGCAGCGTGCAAGGTTGTAAGTTATAAAATTTATTGCGCTGACAATCGGTCTGAGTGGAATGTAATTTTTGTGGATTTTTGGGAGCCCGTAAAGTATTGGAGAGATAGGATTAGTAGGTATTAATTTGGATATTGTTTGGCTGTCAAATTTAGAGTATTTGAAAAGGGTTTGAATTTTACTGGATATTGTTATTGTAGGGCCGTTTTTAAGTTCTGTGTATGTATCGTCAGTAAGAAGGTCCATGATTTTGTTGTTAAGTATCATCATTATTGTTGTGTTGCCTTTGTCTGCATGTAATATTATAATATCTTTATTAAGATTGAGTTCTTTAATTGCGGTTTTCTCTGGTTTTGTTAAGTTTGAGGATAGAACTTGAGCTTGGCCTGAAATTTTGGCCGTCCAACGCCGTATGTCATCGCTTTTTGGGGTGGAAGGGTATATATTGTGGATTATAAATTGCTAATTATTTCTTCTTTCAGGATTTGCAAAGGAGCTACTGCAGAATTATGTCCTTTAGTTAAGGCTGAAATGATTTCATTGTTGAGAGGATAGTCAGAGATGTTTTTTACTGTATCTGTTAGTTTTGTTTGCCTTACTGAAAGTAATTTGTCAAATTTTATTTTTTGTTTTTGAGTGGAAAGCTCTTCAATCCGTTGGGATTGGTTAAAAGATATGCAGTCCAATTTAGACCAAATGCCAAATCTGAGGGTGTTTGATAGGAAAGGTGAAGTTTGAATAGTCTTTTTGAGGCAGTGTGCAAGAGAAATTTGTTATATTGTATTCTTTCTTTGAAGAGAAGCAAACTTGTATTATGCAGAATTGACTTGGATTTATATGTATCCAAATTATTTTTCAGTTGTCAGAATTTGGCAACGATTTTGCTGTCCCTGCACCGTTTTTGGAACCCGAATTTAAACCCGAAATATCTATTTTTTATCAAAATTAATCACCATGAAAGCATTAAATCAACTATATGATTATTAAAAATCCTTTTTTTTTATTTGGCTGGAAACAGATTTGGTGCAAACTTTAGGATGACCTTTTTGTGGCAGAAAGCCTTTACCTAAAATGTTGTTAAAGAAATCAACTAAAGGCCAGATTTTAAAAAGATATTTTCATTTTGTCTTCTGTATCAATCCATATTTCCGAGCAACGTTAAGGACTCCTTGACTCTTAGTCCACGAAATTCAATGCGATGGTTTTATGAGCTGTCAATCACTGTTAGGCATCTTGCAAGCAATCGGCAGATTGTTCTCTCTCTACCTGGCTGAGAAAGTTACCGAAAGTGAATGAGAGAAAAGAAGCGAAATTTCATTGAAAAATAAAGAATCCCTTGGAGATAATTCATCTGTTCATTCTCTCGACCATACACCCGAGTTATATAGAGGTTTATTACCTGCCATAGACATTTCGACACGTGCTAAGCCTGCACCCTCTATGTTTTGATACGCTTGACACCTAAGTGACATGTCATAAAGTAATGAGGGAGATTTAGACTTTGTCAAAATAGAATAAGATTATCATTATGAGGATTTAAACACCGAAGATGGTGAAATAGAATAAATTTTAGCACTAGAGGCATCGGTTTCTTAAATAACTATAAAATTATGTGTTTAAGATTAAGTCTTTTTCTTCACTTATTTATATTAGAAATATTGTTTGTTGATAGAGCGTGTACTTCGAAATATATTTTGCCGGTTGTGCAGATTCGGAACTACTTTACTAAGGTTAAAATTTAGAATTTCTTTTTTTTCCACAATTTTGGTATCGCACTATTTGATGTACAAAATTATTGCGACAATATCAAAGAAAAGATAGGATTGTTTACTCTTTAGTGTAGACTGCCCGCTATGTAGAACTCACTGTAGAATGTTTCATGAATAGTAACAGAACTCGAATGTTCACCATTTAAAAAAATATATTTCTATTTTTGAGTAGTTCAGGTTTTTATAAATAAAAAAGATTCATTGTAAGAAGAATCTTAGTTTTTTTCCATTCAAACAAATCGTCTTCATTAATTTCTACTTATAAACGTTAGAATGATTTAAATCTAACCTATTTAACAAAACCTAAAAGTTGGCGGTAATAATGAATGAAAAATAGGGGTTCCCATTTAAGATTTCGAACTTGCCCCCACCCTCACTATCATGGAGCGGTTTTTCATAAAGTGTCTATTTTTAGAGATATTTTAAAGTTTCAAGTTAAAAAAATCACCCTGTATAAAAAAAGATATAATTATACATATTCGGTAATAACAGTGATATTATATGGGATGAATAAAATTTAGGGGCACGATATGCTGGCGGTTCCTACACTGCTCTACACGTTTAGTGCAGTAAAATGGAACGTTAATGAGTTGCAGCAACCAGACCGAAGCAAACGTCATCTATCGTAGTCATCATCCTAGATCTTCCGTATCTACCTCATTCGAGGTAAGGGGGTAGCTGTTTACTGAGCTTAGACTGTCTTCATCAAAGAAAGTTCTAGCTACAGCCTTCTCAGTTCTAGAAAGCACAGATTCTCTAATGCGACTGGTACATCAACATGAAATCATCAATGTTGTAGCCTTTCCATACCATGCCGAAAATGAGGCAGCAGTGCTCTAAAGCCGTATAAATGAAGCAGAACATTTTCTTTTACCAAGAGAACATGTTAACAAGCCCCTTTATGGTAATTTGAATGAAATAGTGAACTAAGGTATTTCTATTTAACTGTCAAGGCGGCGTCATAGACACCTTAGTTCATCGCGACCGTATAATAAATGTACCTGTAGACGATACAAACTGCCGAGCATGCAAGAAAGAGCTAGAAACAATTGCACATGTTCTCAGTGGATGCTCAAAGTATGCATGCTACGGATACATAAAGAGATTATATGCGGCCCTTAAAGTATTATATTACCATCATTTTTGAAGTTTAATAACTTATAATTACTAAGCAACCTCAAAAACATACAGATTACCACACCAAAATGGAAAAACAAGTTTCGAGTTTTGCGGAAACCCGGATATTTAAGGGTACGTATTTTAAGGTCAAGGATGAAACGTGACCTATTCTAACATTTCCCACTTTACATTTATTGAAACCATTAATTGGCACCATATAATTATTTGGCTTCAGCAAGACGAAATGAATAAGGATACACTGCTCTGGTTTGACGGCCAGATCACTTTCTTTCTTTTTTTTTAATTTAACGGTAGAAAGCATTCTTACGATTGTTTTAAAGTTTGAAACTGAAACGTGAGCCAGTCTGATATTTTTGACTTCGTATTCGGATTTAGAGGGTAAATATATATATATATATAGTGATACACTACTGTAGACTGTCGGGTGCATCACTTTATTTTTTTTTCGAATTTGGGGGAAAAGTGCCTTTTACGCAATTATCCATGTCCTGAGAAGAATTGGTTATGTGATAATTTGTTTCTTCTTCGTGGTTTCGGTGCAGCTGCACGTGCTTAGCGCTGGTATCAACCTTTCGGTCGATCTCCCTCGATGACCGTTATCACTTTTTCATGAAAAGAGCCATGGGTTCATCTTTGACAATGTACTTGCCCACTTCTAGTTTTTTTAAAAATACTTTACGATACTTCTCGCTTTAATTTTATTGTGGATCGTCCTTTTATAAACCCATACCACCCCTCAGAAAGATCACCTCTATTCGTTCGGCTTCCAACAGTCGACGCATCAGCTTCTTCTCACAGAGTTTCCCAGTAGTGTTGAATATGAACAAAGGTCTGTGAGCCGATTGTGATTTCGGATCTACCTTTCCTTTACTCATCACAGCGGGATGATGAACTTTCAACTGTTCGTAAAAGAGTGCAACTCTGAGGTATTTGTTGGTGATTTTCAGTTAAATCTGCGAATACTTTGGGAGCTACTAATTTCAGAGTTTCTGCTGGCATTCCGTCCAGACCTGGAGCCGTAGAGAAATCACGGCTCTCCTTATTTTCTGCTTGCTCAAGAAAGGGTTCTTCATTACTGTAGTTCTGTCTGTGTCCTTCTTTCTGATCGCGTGTGTCATAAAGACCGCATCGAAGATGTTACTCATAGTTTTGGCAATCATTAACTCACTCGCTCGGCCTGTTCAATTCTAAATAGTATAGATTTTGTATTCAAACCTTACATCAGCATAAAGTCATCAGTGCTGCGGAGTTTCTATGCCATGCCGCAAATAGGGCCGCAGAGAATCTAAATCTGCCATTTCATTCTAGCGACACCTAACACGTCCTAACCTCGCCAAAACCTTCGTTGCTCAAAAGCCGTGTACACGAAGTAGAACATTCGCTTCCACTATCAGAACATGATAAAAAGCTCATTCATAAGAAATTCGACGGCACTATACGCAGAGAAATGCCATCGATAAGTCTGTCCAACATGTTTCTCAAATCTGCTAAATTGCGATCGGAGACTGAGGGATCTTTTTTTAACTGTCAATAGGGCGTTATAGACATATTACTTTACCGCGACATGTCCTCAGTGAATATAAATGAGCAAATGGTTTGCGAATGGCCGACTCCCGGTGTCATCTCCCCGTTGTTTCCAAACTGTCAGTTTCTGTGTATTTAAATTTAGTGTTAATGTCTCTCCAGCCCTTCATTGAGAGAATTATACTGCTGAAAGATGTGGTCGAGTCCCAACTTTTACCACGACTACTTTACATTCTGGTGCTCGACATGCATTCGCGGTCGTAACCTAAATAAAAAATGCTTAATGTACTCCTTTATCTAGACTCGAATCTTGGCTAGACGGTAAGTCGGTTACATTTAAATCTGCGAGTCGCTGTTGTGTTCAGTGGTTCGTTGTGGTTTCAGTGAAACCACGGAAAGCTGTCGTTAACTTTTTTGATAAATTTACTCTTGAAACGTCGTTACAACATATAAAATTGGACATTTTATTTGTTTTTTGTTTGTAATGTGATCAGGGTGCCCATGAGCTTCCACTCATCCTGGCGCTTTAGCTATAAAGCTTATTGTGTCACATCCGTATTTATTATTTGAAATCGACCAGAGACCACCGAGTGCAAGTCTCCTTGACATGGAGCCTTTCCGCAAGGTGATCGCTAACTTTTTTCCGAATTTTCTTAAAGTCAACCAGTCACCCCAAAGTTAATCCTCAACTAGCTCAGTAGTTATATTGCATTAAGAACATGTGGCATCAGCTCGCAATTATTGTTCTTATAAACAATGTTTTTATTGAAAATTTGTCTATAGAAATTTTACATTTAAAGATACGGTTTCTACTGTAATGATTACTTTAATGCATCTTGGAAGTGATACATAAATACGTGACTATCAGTATTTCTTAAATGATATTATACTTCCACTTATACTTATGTGAAGATATTTTGTCAAACAAAATACTATTTAGGCGACTGGACCGGTAAATAGATTTGAATCATTGATAAATTTGAATAAATTGTGTTAAATAGTAACATGCTTACAATATTAGAACAGTATTAAAAGAGAATGCATTATTATAAATCATTTAAAGGTAATATCGTCTAAATTGAGTAGATACACTCTTTACGGATTATTGTGCACCTAACGAAGTTCAACGAAGGGGGACCATTTTTTCACGTGGACTTTATTAGTATATAGTCAAATATTTTTTAGTATTTTGTTTCTGAGAGGAAGAATTTTCTATAATTATTTTATAATAACATTAATTAAGAATAACTGACAAAGTACCTTGTTAAGTGCCACTATCAAGATGCATTTAAACAATCATTACGAAAATATTGGTAATTCAGACGTAAAATTGATATAGATCACTGTTTATATTTAGGACTTAGATTTTTTTGCACCTATTAATCATAATGCACAATTTATTTGAAAGCTGTTGGATACTAAAAACAATACTTAAAAAATCTATTATAATATTTATAATGTGTTATATTTTATTCGAATATTATAAGGAATAAATAAAGTTACTGAACCGAAACAGCTGACTGATGACTTTAGGTGAAATAAAAACAATAAAAATACTGCAAAATATTTGTTTAAGGAGTAACCCCTATTTTCTTTATATAATCCTTGGTGTTTATGCCACCGTCGGTGGAAAAAAAAAAGTTAGAAAGTTTGGGACGGGACCATCTAACTTTTTTCTGAAGTAGGGTGTATGCACCGTCGATCCTCAAAGTATCCTTGTATCGAACTTTTTTTCTATTAGAAGATAGTTGCGGTGTATAAACGCCTAATAATTTCTGACCTGATGAATATTTATGACGTTTGTGTGCCAATTCTCAAACTCAGTTGTAATGTCTTCGTAAACCAATTGCGCATGGTTCCTTAAATAAGCCGTGAAAAACGTCATGCAAGAATCGAAGGCCTCTACACGGGTATAATTAATAGCAAAATTATATATTTTTAGTATTCTTTCTCTCAAATAAGCAAAAGAAAATATACATGGTCAGAAAATAAATTGCGGTTGTATTGTATGATTATAAACGGAATATATGCTAATAGACAAGTAATTTTAAATTGCACAGGTTGATGCATTTAATGTATTTTGATTATTACATTCACATTCTTTAAATGTTTATTTTTATAAATATGCACATTTAAAATAATGTTAAATACAAAATAAATCAGTCTTTGTTGGAATGAAGGCCTATAAACACTAGGGTGGTCCAAAAATGCATGGAAACATTTTTGTTCTTGCTTCAGGGATGATCCCCCCATTTTTTTCTAAATCCGAAAAAAGAAATTTTCTAATTTTTATTATTTTATTTTCTTATTTTAACAGGTGCTGGTTTTGACTTGAAGTGTCCCATGTAAACTGGATGGGGGAAAACTCACTTCTTCGAGTTTCTAAAATAATTTTTTAGGGTTTAAAAAAATGTGACGGGAAAGTATAGGGGCCTGTAGAGGATTATCTAACCAAAAATTTCATGCATCAGACATATAAGTTTGAAACCCTTAACACACCCCTACGAGTACCTAAAAACTACTCTTAAGACCAAAAATGTCAATTCTTCATGAATTCGACCTTTTGAACACTGTATTCTCATCTTTTTTCACTTAGAAGTATTAATATTGGTCTAGCGGGATATTTATAATCATTAGTAAATTAATTTTTAATTATTCAAACAAATGGAATTTGTTTGAAAAAGTTTTTCGAAAATTCGTTTTCCCCCCTAAAAATTATTACTATTAGTCTAGTGGAATATTGATTAACATCGGAATATCATTTTAAATTGTTTAAACAAATGTAATTTGTTTGAAAAATTGTTTTTAAAATTTTGTTTTTTTTCTGCAAAATTATTACTATTGGTCTAGTGGAATATTTATCAACATTGTTTGCTTGATTTTTTGAATTTTATTGAATAAAAATTATTACTGAAATATTACTGATAAAAGAATGGTATTTGTTTTTATTATACTTTCACTCGGGTAAACCCGTTTATACATCATAGCCACGCACTAAGTCAAGAGACTGATAAGATTATAATGTTATAAGTTGATTCAACTAATTTAATACGATGCTTGAAACCTCCTGCGATGATGTTGTAGGTATACAATTACGCGCAGTTACGAGCATCAAAGGTGACAACAGTCACCTCTGGATGCTTTCTCAGTGCTACCATCTGCCACTCTACGAATTTTTAGTCGCTCACTTCCTGATGGTCAAGAAAGTTTCTTACAATGCGACAGATGTTTAATAAAACCGCCTTCTCAGCTGCTGCCAATATCCTACTGACTCCTAAATTTTTAACATGTTCAGTGCATCTTGCGTTCACATTGCCTGTAGCCGAAATCACAATCGGATGTATAGATGCATGATTTACATTCCTCCATATGGGCTTCACTTCATGCCTTAACTCGCTATACTTGTGGACCTTGGTTGTATAGTTTGGCTGCAAATTTCGGTTAAGTGGACTCTTAACCGCATTGGAACCGCATTGGAATGTATCTATAGAAAGGCATCCATTCTTTTAAGAGGCCTAGGTTTAGGGCAAGTTGTTGATGTGTAATGCCCGCTATATCATTAGCTCTGTGCGACTGTCTGACTCTATGTGACTCTCTGAGCTATTATTTGACTGCGATCAATAATTTGCTCGATGGATTCGTTGGTATCTCCACATAGTCGGCACCGGTCAACCACGTCTTGATTTAACACGTGTTTGCGATAATTCCTGGTGTTGGCAACCTTGTCCTGTATCGAAATGACGAATCCTTCCGTCTCTGGATACAGAACACCCTTTCTTAGCCAAATATTGGATGTCTCACTATCCACTTCATTTTGATATAACGTTTTGGGGTGCTCGCCATGGATGGCTTTCTGTCTCCATTGTATTGCTAATTCCTCTATGGTTTCTACCCTGATATTCAAGGCCCCATCTGAGGACGAATTTAAGGGCGTATAGCCAAGATCCGCTTTGCAGATGCTGATGTAAAGCGCAACATTTCGTATGCTGTTAAAATAGTCTCGCAACTGTACAACTTGTGACTCATACAGTTTTTTAACACCTAAAACGTCCCTAACCCCTAGATGTCCTGGTAGAACTACCCTTTCAATCGCTGAATTTCTGTGGTGCATTCAGTGCTTCGTCATTTCTACGCGAACAATTCTGTTTAAATTTTCAAGGTCGGTGTTGGACCATTTTATGAGCCCGAACGAGTACGTACGAAAATTCGTCTTTTTTGTAGAAAATCCGTCTTTTTAGATTGATAATTAATCTTTTGTTATAAAACTCATCTTTTTGATTGAAAACTCATCTTTGGTAGTTGAAAGTAAATTTTTTTAAGTTTACTATTATATTGTAAATTTCCTTTTTCATCTCTTTTGGTTACAAATTCAATTATTTGGTTTGCAATTTCAGCTATTCTGTTCAAAAGTCATTTTCTTCTTTTTTGGGTTGAAAGGCAAATATTTTTATTTGAAAAGTTTACTATTATCAGGATAGCGCCGTTCGGGAGTACCGGGGAAAACCGAGAGGGTAATATTACACCGGGAGATTTCCCATATTCGCACGTTTTCTAAGTTTTCAAAGTTTCTGCAATTTTTAAGGATGAAAATGGCAGCGACTATTTTTTACAGTAGCCACACTCTTTGGTAAAAAAATCTCTCCAGTCGTTTTGAATGTCACTTGATACTACATTACATGATACTTACGAATGTTAATAGTATATTTACCATATTTAAAATTTCTATAATTTTAATTTAAAATTATAGTTTTGAGTGCGCAATTAATAATCTTTGAGGCCTTGAAATTAAAGTTGGTCTTAAAGTAATTTGTGGAGGTTTCGAATTTTAAATTTCACAATATTGTAGTTTGAAATTATAATATTAAAAAAATCAGTACAATTTCGCTATTAAATATTTCAAAATTTCATATTGAAAGCATTGATAGACAGTTTTGGATTCAATAATTTTAGTTGTAAATATAAAGCAATTTGGAATTAAAAAGCTTAAAATTGTACAATTTCAAAAATTGGAATCATATTACAGAATTTAGTTTTGTGTTGTTTCTTAACATTTTTAATTTTCAATGGGTTCAAATGTATTCAAATGATTTGATTTTTAGTTGAAGATTTAAATACATAAATAACTTTACATTGTAAAATATTGCATTAGAATATTTCAAGAATGAATAATGATTTAAAGAAATATTTTAAATTAAAAATTCAAAAATTGAGTTAAAAATACAAAAAGAGAAATATTGAACAATCTGAAATGGATATATCGAAAGTTGAATAATTTCGGTGATTTTAAACGGTCACAATTTTATAGTTTTTAATTTTCATGTTGAACGCTAAATTTGTAGTTTTTCTGTTTTATAGGTTTTGATTTGCACTTCAAATTTAATTGGTTGCATTTTGAAAAGTATAATTAGCAATTTGAAACTAATTAATTCTTAAACGATTTACATTATCTTTTAAGAATTAAAATAAAGTTTTAATATCAGAATTTATTTTTAAGGTTTCTTTTAGAATATTTGAATTCATTTTTTCATCTTAGACCAATTTTTCTAATCAGCTTTAATGTCAAATTATAATTTTGTTTTTTATAATAATTTAAAATTGTAGAATCTAAGAAGTTTTGACTTTGAATGATTTATTTTAGTTTTTAATTTCATATTGTCAATTTTTAATAGCTTCAAATTCAAACGTTTTAATTTTCAATTATTTAATTATGAAAGCTTTTAATTCGAAACATTAAAGTTTCAATTCCTTTGAATTTTAAACTATCTAATTTCCAAAATACTAATCTTAATGTATTAAATATTTAATGTTTTGACAGTGTCCTATTAAAAAAAATAGTTAAATTTTCAACCACAAGAGATAACAAAATAGCAGAACTTCCAACAAAATAATTAAATGTTTAACCAACAGAACATTCGAAATCAGAAATATTAAAATAGAACTTTTAAAAAAATTAATTTTCAACCATTAAAGATGAATTTTCAATAAAAAAATGACTTTTCTAATAACCAATTAATTATTAATCTAAAAGAAATGATTTTCCCAAATACGAAAGAGATGTAAAACATCAAATTCATTTTTTTTGTTGCACTATAAATTTGAGTACATAATGCTCGACGAAAGTTCAGAGTCAAGTGCTGGATTTAAACGCATTGCTAATTTTTAATATGCTTAAATAAAGAACGTAATATTGTACGTGTAAACGCATAACCTCGTTTTAAATGAAAAACTTTAGGACTATCATCCTGACAGTCCTAACACTTTTGTTAGCAAATACTTATAAAACAATAACACTTATAAAAAACAATGCAAAATGTAGCCTTATTAAATAGTCTCATGATTTGTTTATAAAAAAACTCACGAGATGTTATAACACTTGACTCTTGTTCTAACCAAAGATAATGATATCTTTGTCCTAACCCAACTTTTGTGTTTACAAATGTTACAAATCTAAGAATTAGGATTTCCATTCTGCTGTCATTGCGTAAATGCGTATCCCGTATCGCACTGTTTTATCTCTCGAGCAGCTTAGTCCCGTAACTAGACTGGACTCAACTTTTCACCTTACGGAAAATTCAAGTAGGCCCTTCTTGCACCCAACCGCTCAATTCTAGAAATAGTATTAGGACAAACTGTCAAATTCAATAAGGAATAATGGACTGGTTTCACGCAATAAATAATATATTTTACAAATTATTCGATAGGATAAGTTAATTTTTCTTATTTCTCTCTCTCTCTCTCTCTCGCTCTCAAAAGTTCAAAATGTATAGTTATGGTACAAGCAGTGAGGTTTTAAGCATTGATCTCTCTATACCACGTTTTGAAGGGGATTTCTTGATGGGTGGTAAACGGTCGGATTTCACGCAAGTTGCTGATATTTTTCACGGCAAGAAGAAAGCTTGGAAAGCTCGAAGCGATAAAATACCCATCTATACGTGCGGGTTGAAATTCAGGGAGAATCGATAAATCTGATTCATGGGTAACGTAGAAATTGATTCATTCGCACGTTATTATTTGTGATGGTGTGAGAGAAGGAAATCGGGAGATAAAGAGTTAGTAAGCAGTTCTGAAAGAGAGAAAAAGGTAGAGGGTGAGGAGTCGAGAGACAAAGCTATCCTGCTGCACTGCTCGATTGCTAGAGCAGTTGTATGCACGGAACAATCAGAAAATGCCTTCAGGTATAATACATTTCCACGACCTATCCGAATTTCTACCTACAGACTTTATACGTCTGTACGTGTTGTATGTGTGGATGGAAAATATATTTTTTTTCATAATCCACATGAAACTTTTTCTTATCTTTTTGTAGGTTGACCAAAGTTAGGTTGACTTGACAGATTTAAATAAAAAGGCACACAGAGTTTTGCAGAGAACTGTCATACTTAGTTTTTGAAAATCATTTTCTTTCTTTTAAATAAATAATAACAGAAACATGTTAATTTTTCCAAATTCGATCTCCTTGCTTCTTTTAAACAATGCAAACATTTTCTCAATTGCTCACAATTATTAAACAGGCATTCTTACAAATAATTTGTTAATGTAAAATTAACAAAACTTTTTTTATCATAAATTCATTTGATAAAAGTGGTTTTGTACAATTTTCACGATTTTTACTTCTTTCTTTATAACATTGTAAGTCATTTGTATCTTGATAAATGATAATGGAGAGAATTTGTAGTTGCAAAAGTATTTTTAATACTATACGAACATTATATAAGTGAATGCATTTGTCGGGGATTTTTCGGTGATGGTATTAGTCTTCTTTAACGTGACGTGAATCAGTAATACAGAAAATCCCATAAATACACGAATTTCTCCTTACGGCTGACTTATTGAATAATGCAATTGTCAGAGGTTATGTTATCTATAAAGGGTGGTTGAGCAGTGAGTTTGGAGGGTTATTTCAGCCGGTAAAAGAATTTGGGCGTGCAGCTAGGGATATTGAACGGACATTTAGGTACGTTCTTAATACTTCATGCAGTTTCGGCGAGATCCTTTTTAAATTTGTGACGTCCACCAAAAAAAAGGCGGTAAGGAGCAACACAATAATTATTGGAATTCTGTCGATGGAGAAGTAATTTCCTCTTATTTTGAAAGAGCGATTCAGGCACCATCGGTAGCATCGAAAAACTAAATATCGATTGTCTTTCCTCAGGAATAGAGAGATAAGGATTCTACATGTAGCAATATAAGACTAATTGATGATTTTTATGGTTGCGAAAATGTACACTGTTGAAAGTTTTATGAATTTTAACACACCTTAATACATAAGGTGTATTTGAAAATTAATACATCTGCAAATTAAAATGAGCTTAATACACATTTACATTAAACTTATTTACCATATATACCAAAATTAATATATTTGTATATGAAAATTGAAATAATACCCATGTGTATTAAAATTAACCGATAGCGCATGCGTCGCGCACCGCTGTCAGCCCTTACATGTCAGCTGAGGAGTGATACAGTGAGATGCCAGTCGCCCGTCTGAATGAAAAGGGAAGTAAATTTTGTTAAACTAATTAATTTAGTTCTTGCCCTAATCGAATAAAAAAATCTCCATTGTGTCATGTACTTTTTAGTACGAGAGCCACTTTGCTACTTGTTCGTCTTGCGTTTATTTTGATCCGCTTTTTCTCCTAAACTCATTTTTGGTCTTAAGGCTGGTTTCTTCGTTCTACGTCATATATAGATAACCCAAAAAATATGTATTCAAATTAGATAACTAATGCATATTTTTTGAGTTATCTATATTCTCTTGTATCCTATACAGAAGTGCACTGTTAGAAAATCCTGTGTTAAGTTTAATACACATGCATTGGAAGTTTTTTCAGATACATATATTCAATTTTGTGATAGCTAAAATTTAATATACGTATATGAAAAAAACTTCCAATACATGTGTATTAAACTTAATACATGAATTTCTAACAGTGTATCTAATTACTAAGACCTTGTATCAAAAAGCTTTGAAAGGCTAATAAATGTTTTATTTATGTATTTTAAATTGTTAATTTACTTTAATTTCATTCCCACTGCATTTATAACTTTTTACAAGTCCATTAAGCTTTTTACTAGAAGAACAATCAATACCATATAAATTGAGTAACGCATAATAGTATTCTTAACGTTTGTAAGCCTACCAGGGGAACGATTCGTTAATCTGAACCCACACAAATCGGAAATCGATTAACACTACGCGATATATGCAAGTGCATTAGAACTTAAAACCCGGAACGGTCTACCGCCCGCTTTATCCACGAAAAAAGAATCTGCGTTTCATATCAAAATATTTGGAGCAAATCGAAGAGAATTATTATTTTATGCTGAACAATAAAAGCCGCTTAAGTTCGAAAGACGCATCTTCGCCCCGAACAGACATCATAAGTACGTTCTATAACCGTGCGGTGATAAACATGCTATGCGAGACCCTGATCCAGGTATACTGTAACTGTACGAATAGAGAATACAGTAAAAGGCGTTTAAACGACGAAAATATATGCTACTACTGCGCTACTCTGCGCTTACTGGTCAAATACTCAATATCGTGTCTTCTTTTTCAAAGGAAAATTACGTTTGAAATTAGATTAAATACAAAAAAGAGCATAAAACACATCCATTTAAAGCGTCTTTTATCTAGTTTTCAAGTCCCTGCCCTTAAAAATCACTTTCTAATCAGTCAACGTGATCGTTATGGAAATCTGCCAACTTGGCTTTTTGAGTATTGACCCTTGCGGAGCTTCATTAAATTTCAGGAATTTGAAAAAAAGTTTCAGTCCTTGGAAGGGACATTGAAACAAAATCTCGAAAAAACTGCCTTTTTAGTATCAGGAGACTTCAATATAAATAACACACAGAGAAAAATTTGTCAATACAGAAGCCTCCTCCTTTTTTATGTTTCGTTTTAAATCATGTACATATTTTTTTTAGTCAAACTGATTTATTTGTTTACAAGACTAAAATAATGTTACTCTTAAATTTAAAATGATTTCCCATTTCTGTAAAACAACATTTTTGCAGAAGAGGACATCTCTCTGAGGTCCGTGCACTTCATTTCAAACGTGTAGAAAGAAAGTGTCAAATGAGCTGTTAAACAAGTTTTTATTATTCAGCAATACCAATAATTTTCTCGCACTCTCATGCAGAAGGCGATGGCAAAAGCCTATGAAGACTCCGAGGTAAGAAAGTAATATATAAACGAAGGTGTCGGATCAAAGATCATTTGATCACAAATCAAGAAAATCTTTATAAATAAATTCAATAGGCAAAAGATAACATACAGCAAATACACACACAGAAACACACACACACACACGCGCATATATATATATATATATATATATATATAATTTAAAATGCGTCGACGGATGTGTATTCAACTTGGAATATTTTCTTGCATAGGTACGGACAAGTGTTATATCTATGAAGAAATTCAATCGATAAAAAATTAATTTGTTATATTTCGCTAAAAAAAAGGCATGTTTCAGATAATCTAGTTTTAAATACATTAAGCAAGGCATACAAATGTAAATCATTAACTAACATTAAAAGTCTTTTTTATGAATGCTGTCTGTTATTTTTGTACAATAGGTTATTTTTTTTGATTGCGAAAAGGGTTTTGAATTTTTAAAATAAATTATAAAATAATAAAATGTACCCCTACTCTCGATAAACTTTTCGGAAAACTAGAACTTTCTAGTTGCTGCTTTAAAAATATTATCTAAAACAGGAGAAAATATAAAAAATAGTCTCATTGAAAGTAATTCTTAGTCATAGCCAGGTTTTTGCTGTTGTTAAAAGTTATAGATTTCCACTTGCCATGACTTTTGCTCAACATTATATTGCTAGCAGATTATTCTCCTTATAAGTTGACGCACAATATAGGTTATCAGCAATCAACTTGAGAAAAGTTCTATCTTTTGATCTTAAACTTTCGGAAAACTTACATGCATAAAGAAGATTTTCCTGACTTTTGCATTTTCTGAACTGACATTTTTAAGGCAGCGGTTATAATCATCAGTTCTTTTTCTCCTAAGACTTTCTTATTTTTTCCCCTCAATTCTAAACAGAATCAAAAGCATTTTTAAAGGTTTTCTTAACCGCTCTATTATCAAACTGCAGATGAGTTATTACGTATAACTTTATAATTAAAGGCAAGGTAATTATAGCTAAGTTTACCTAAATTACTGTAATATTTTCAAATTTGTATGAAGGATTAACAATTAACTACTTTTTCAATAAAACTTTTTAAATAAAATACTAAGTTGTAAATAATCAATTTCGACACCAAAGTGCCAAAATATATATTTGAATTCGTTTGTCATAAATAAGATAATCAGATAATCATAAACACTATATCATTAAAACAAGTTGAGTGGTACAAATTATAATTCTTGGAGAATGTGAGATCCGATAGTTCATTATAAAATTCCGTATAGCAACAGTAGCTATTAACTTTTAATATTTTTAAATATATTTCTTCTAATCATTAAATTAAAACAACTACTTACCCTTTATTTTGGACAATTCAAAAGCCATTTTGACCTTTTTATAAAAACCTACTTACACACGGATAACAGACAATCAGTTATATCATTAATTAGAATTGCAAATATCAATTTATGATAATGATTCACATTTGAATACTCTCATGTGGTATTTTAAACCAAATTACCTGAAAATGGACTTTTAATAGGAAAGATAACAAATTTCTTTTCTATTCGTTGAACTTATTTAAAACAATAGCAATTTGAAATCCATGATAAAGTTATTTGTAATCAGAAAATTATTTAACAAGAAAAGACCAAGATTTCATTTTTGTTCACAACATATTGATAATTGATACACGTCGGCAATTGTAAATATCACACATAATAAATTATGAGCACTATATTTTTCAAACGAGGTGTGTGGCAAAAATTATAATTTTTTTGAAAATTCGGAATTTGTTAGTTTATTATAAAATTGTAAATGGCAACAATAATTATTAACTATTAATATTGAATAATTTTTCCTTCACAAATTCAATTGAATTATTAATTGTTCTTTATATTATTATTGCTATCATTCTGCCCCTTCGCGTCTTTATTAGTAAAAAATTATCTTTTGGTAGTTGAGAAATATGTTGGGATTTATTTGAATAATTTTTATTTTATATGTCGCCCAGAATCTCAAAAATCCATTGCCGTATGCATAAAAGTTGAAGTGAATTATTGTTATCATTAAAAATTTTTTTTAATTTTTCGATGCATTATTTGAATTCTAGTCCATGAGCATAGGTCGCACCGCTGCTCGGGCACCATTAACACAGTGTACACTTTTATTTCACAGTACCACAGATTTGACTGCTCTGTGTGGAAAATAAAGGATTTCGTTGAATTAAAGTATTACGTAATGCAATTCGCTTCGAATTTTTAACCCCTACCCCATGCGTAAGTCAGTGTTTTCAATTTTTCCTGTAGTTTTTCATTGGAAAACACATTTTGAATTCGTATTAAATACTTATAAATGTTAGTAAAAAACTGTTGAAAAGTAAGTCCTATACAAATCGCATAATTTGTCAAATATATTCACATGGTTCAAAACAGAATAATTAAGAAGTAGATGTCTTTGTTTTTCCAGCTAACTTTTTCTTTGACTTTGTGTGACCGCAAAAAACTGTCCACCTTATCTTGGAAGTAGCATCCTTTGCATTACATGAATGAATGTGAGAGAAATTGTCGTATCGAGCTCTTCCAGTTGGACGATTATGGGGTTTCACATTCCATTCGGTTCTGAGAACACACTAGGAATCCGGGTAGGGGATTGTGAGGCGACGTCTCATGATAAAGGAGAGTGGAGAGATGAGAAACGGGAAAGGCAGCTAAGGTGAGAAATCCACGTAATTTCCTGTATCAAGAAGGATACAGGAAATCAGAGGTATGACTTAACGTTTGACGTTTGCTGCCCCTTCGATTACGATATCGCTGAGGGCATGAAACCCTAGCAACGAGGTTACACTAACAGCCAATCAGGCGATTCGGTAATTAGACCTGCATCTATATCTGAGTATCTAACGAGGTACTTTATGTATGTTCACACCTGGGCGTCTACGTGCTTCCACAAATTAGCTTTTAAATTCGTGAAGCTCACACAAATTTGCTTACATACTGTAAGTACATTACGTACTTATAGTCAAACCATACTAATGAAGTATTCTAATTTCGAGACAGCGTGAAATTCCAATTACACTTTACTACACGGAAAAAATGTATACGTAAAAAAGTCACGAACTAGTAGCTAGGTATCGGATATGAGAAAAATTCATTGTACATTGATGTAATTTCATTAATAACACAGCCACGCAAAAAAAAGTTTGCGGATCTGGTAACAAGACACACGTATTCCTATGGATTTTGGGGCGCTGAATTCAAATTCGGTATCAAAAATCACCCACCACGTCATGGTTGAGCCATAACCTCAAAAAATGATGAAATATCATGCACTGAGGCAAATAAATTTCAAAATAATGCCAGTGATGCAAATTTTCACTTCAAAAACATGTCGAAAACAGTGAAGGATCAATCCTTGCCTGATATCATCTTATTTAACATAACTTTACCCAACAGAATCCGACCTCAAATAACCTGAATTAACAGGACTTTATTGAACTACACGTAAAACTCTGGAAGCATATTTTCCCAGTAGAAAATGTGTGTTACATCGAATGGGTCAACTCGAGCCTAACCTAGAAATAAATCTAACCTAGCCTAACCTAACCCAACCTCACGAAACACAATTAAACTGATTGTGTTGTCCCGGTGTGGTTGCGGAACCGTTTCATTCAGCTTCGGCTTAACCTACATAGAGGTTTAACCTATTCTAACCTAACAAAACCTGATCTAACCTAACCGATTACGCTGGCAACCCTGTTCTTGCTGATGATGTCATGATGGCTAATTTTTGCTGGATGTTGAAAAGGGAAACGAATGCAGGTTTTAAACGTAAGCGTAACCCTTTGCATCGTTCCTTCGAAGAAAAAAGGACACGTTATAGCAGGCAGAAAATAGACTGAAGTAGGTCTATAAATCAATTTAATTACGATAAAAAGCAAGATAAAATGTAAACACGAAATAAGGTTTTCCATGTGAAAAATAAAAGTTGACCTTGAAATAACCTTGAGGCCAACGCCAAAGTCAGCTTCAAGGCCACCTTTCAGAAACTCGTTCAAAACCCTGAAACTGTTGTCTGAAACAATTCTCTCGAAAACGCATATTTTCTCTGATGGGGGGGGGGGGGAATGTCTGATACTTTTTGATGACCATGTATGTCGCCCGCTGCCCTCTTCCCGCTGAATCTTACTAGGACCTCCAATACTTCCTCAGCCTCCGTCGACGTAGAGGATCTCCAGCTTGGTTTAAGAATCAAGCTAGTGCACGTTTCCGTTTTCGCAAGTTATGAGTGCAATTTTCACGGACGAATTTAGGCGGAAAAGTTTCACTCATACGTAAATCATGCTACACATCCAGTGGCTTGATGGTCGAGTGAGTACGACAGGGGCGCGAGCGTATACCCGGCCAGTGAAACTGCAGTCACTGTCATTAATCGTAGGAAAACAGCGCAGGTCAGGCTTACTGCTGATTTGATAAGGACGATCGTACTTCAGAGCGCACTCTTCTACTTTTTCTTTACCACTCTTTCGTCATCTTTTTTTACTCTTCTGTAATACATTCCGATGTTGGATCTACACTCGTTCGCCTTGCATCTTGGTCCTCTCCGGCTCCTTTCTATTCGCTGACACTTCACTCAGACTAAACATTGTCTATGTTGGCCTCTGCCGAGAAACGGGTAGAGGAACTCCTTTACCTTGAGGTAGAGTTTTGAGACCATCGCTTGTTGCAAGTCTAAAATAGCTTGTCCCTCCTTCCGTTTGTATAGTATGAAATTCCTTAATCTATATCAGTATGATTGTTTTCAGGAACTTTTATTTCTCGGTACCAGTATGTCCATAAAACCGTCACCAATTATCACAAAGCAATAGTCAGGACACCCAACTTGTGTTACGCAAACGTAGCAATTTTCTAGCGAATAGTAGAGGGAGGGGGCTGTCCCATGAATGGTGAGTGGAACATCTGCCAGAGCCACGAACTTTCTCGAAGTAATCTAAATAAGAACTGAAAATAGCTGAGTGACTGGGTTACCGACTACTTTAGAGCTAAGTTTGAATGACACTCGTCTCTCAGCCAATTTCGTCTCTCGCAGATATTCCACGCACAAGTCATGTGGACCCCAGCGCAGCTACGCTCCAAAAAGTTACCACGCTTTTCATTCCGAATGCATTAACGTTTGGTTTCCTTATTACCACTCTGTGCTATTTATGCTAAAAACTGTTTTAGTTTGTGTTTTCTTCGCGTTTACTTTTATCCCCAGGAGTAGCCAGGGAAGCTTTTCACCCACGCTTGCGTGCGGGGGTTCATTACGCTAGGAGGTACCTTATATCTTAGAAAACAGTGAAAAAACATGTCTCAAAACTGTAATGCATTTTACCATGACAAAGTTTCGTATAGATAGTTCGTTTCTGCATCACAGGGGGCACTACAAAATAATACATAACAAAAAACCATGTATCATTGATGTTTCGCACATAATCGCATTACTTTTTGAAGCTGTCCAAAAGGTGATAAACCACGACAATTTTTAATTATTTATGGCATAGAGAATATTGGTGCCAAAAAGTTCATTTCGTAAAAGCCACAATATCTATTCTGTAGAAAATAAATATTAATTCAGAGCAATATCAAGATATTATCGGGCATGGGGGGGGGAGCAAAATTGATCCGGAAACTGGCGTTATCGTGTAATCTCGCGATCAATGTTATAAAAACTGTAAAATAATATTTAACGCTATCGAGTTCTCCAGTAATTATTTCACGGATTATCTTTTACATAATTTAGTTTGCGGATTGACATGGCTATTATTAGTTTCAAAACTTAGATGAATTAAGATAGTTCAGTAGTTGTGAGTATAAATTTGGATTCAGACAATGAAATGAAATAGTGAAGTTTTGAAAATCTCGACCGAGTGATATACGAATATCAGTAGATGCATTGTTTCACAAGTAGCTCGCAGATATAAACAAACATTATATGTAATGAGGATGGAGAAAAAAGGGTACCTAAAACATAACACCGCGTTGTGTATCCTTCTCTCCTGATATTCAGCACGTAGCGCACACATTGGTTAAGAGCTCACTGTTCAATACTAGCTATTTGTAATAAAAGTTCGTAAACTACAAAATTGCCGACGATTGTGGAATATGCAGAAAAAGTTGAAGTAAAATGCTGCCATGAAGTGAGTAGCAGATGCCTGTGTAAGTGTATTACACGCTAGTTTTTGCAACAAGTTTGTTTTGGCGGGTTTAGCTGCTGGAGTTTGAGAATTGGTTCGTTAAATGTGATAGGGTTAGTTTTTAAATGTTGTTTAATTTTACCTTGGAGATGAGGATATGAACAAATTTTTTGGGAAAGTGTTTGTTTTACTTATTCTTAATTATTTTTTTGGCTTTTTTTTTTTGCTTTTTTTCTTTTGGTTTTTTGGCTGAAGGCAGCCGAATAGGCACTGTGGGGTTGTGGGTATAGCTTAGAGTTTTTTGAAGAAGAATAGTATAATATCTTTAATTTTTAATTTTTTCGGCAGTGTGCTGTTAACCAAGAAAAATGATTGACTTTTGATATATATA
>NC_046661.1:72801175-72817172 GCF_010883055.1 Belonocnema kinseyi | reverse complement strand
CATAAAATTAGGTCAGACCTACGGTATATGTTTTTTCGCACTTATTGCACACTTTTGTTTTAGCTATTTTTTTCATATTTCTTTAGGGGTTCAGGATGATTGTTTGAAATAATTTGTGAGTATTTTAGGAAGGCCAAAAATAGGATTGAAATTCGGATATTCTTACATTTTGGCTGGATGCGTAAGTTAATTATCGGTAATTTTGGGGAGTTAGGGGTTGTTCTTGAATAATAATTTTCTGCACATTTTGATAGCCCAAAAATGGCCAAAATTCTGGCGCTATTGATTTTTTAATTTGCTCTAGTGGAAATGTTGGCGGACAGCACCACCACCTTAAACTCCGGTTTTTTGAGAAAAATAAGAGAGCCAAAATATCCTCATTGGTGCCCAAGAAGAGCCCAAAAAAGCCCAAAATGTTGATATGCTTACATTTAGTTTGGGGAAATATTTAATATTAAGGGTAGTTTTCCGAACAAAAGGGATTGTTTTCTCAAATTTAATTTTTGCATTTTTGAAGAGCCCAAAAAAAGGCCAAAATTCTGGCGCTGGTGACTTTTTCAATTTTTCAAATTTTCTGTACTGGAGGTGCTAACGGCTAGCACCTCCACCCACGAGTCGGTTTTTTGAGAAAACTAAACGAGTACAAAAATTTGCTACGGTCAATGTAAGTCAACAAAACTTCAAAATTATTCAGGGGTTCTCAATATATGACAATAAATGTCCAACCGTGGGTGTTTCGAGACTTAGTCGGCAATCACCGCAGAAGCCAGACTCGTGGATAAAGCGAAGAAAATTCGGCACAGACACGGTTAGACTTTTTAGTCTTCTCACGATAACTCGTAAAGATTTGTCAAGTTTCCTGTACTTCAATTAAATATAAGACATCGAAGACTAGTTTATATCAATTTGAAATTTTTTATACAATTTTCGTTGGTAATGCCACAAGTTAAATTCGACGTACAAAATTCGAGAAATTCTTGAATTTTTTTCTCACACTTTTCACGCGGTAGATTCTCTCTAAAAGTTCAAAAATATCTCTATTAGAGCTCCATCAGCGCATAATTTTATGAGCTTTTTCATGGATTATTTAAAAGTTTCTCGCTCCATTTCGTAACGAGTAATCACGTTTAAAATTCAGCAGATGTGTAATCGCACTTTCGCTTATTAGGTGCATGGCCCTTAAGCGTAGCCCTCTTATCTAAAATTTATTAAAATTATGTATGGCTGATTCGATTTTTCAAATCCTACAATAAATGTGGTGGCTACAAAATTCATGTAACCAAGCAAATATAGATGTACAAATACAGACCTGCGCAACAACCATGGTGGAATTTGTAGCTTTTGACGTCAAATTTATATTAGCAGGATTGACAAAATCCTGATACTAGATAGTACTAGATAGCTAAGACTGTGCAGCTTACCCTTTAAATACACCAGGCTTTACTGGAGTAATGCGTGATTTTTGCTTTAAAATATATTCGAGCATCGACGCGTAGAGTTATCAAATATGCAAGGCAATAAAAAAGTAATTTCCAAAAAAAGTGTGGCCACTTATGCAAGCAAATAGATGATAATTACATTATTTTCCACCGCAGAGAATTAATTTCTAGGCAAAGTTTTAACAAACTAAAAGATGTATTTGTTTTGAGCACCCGATAATAATTTAATTAATTTGACTAACAATAAGAAAATTTATCTTTTTAATTTACTTGTATAATTTTTACATTCTGACTCATTAGAGTGTAATTAAATTTGGTCGGTATCTGTCTTTTTGTCTGTCTGTCTTTATGTATGGTTACCTGAATTTTGTAGCCACGCTAACTTTTAAATGATTTTTCTAGTCGAGACACCATTTTATACACTTCTTAAGGTTCCCAAAATGAAGGTTGTGTTCATTGATCAGATATTTCCAACCAAAATTAAAAAGTTTAAAGCATTTTCAAAATTTAGAAATTTCTTAAAGTTTCTTGTAGATGGGTCGAAGACTTGCAAATTATCCAAATAAAAAATTTAATTTCGATATGAAGCATATTTAGTAATTATCTCAGTTACATTTTTCGATCAGAAAAAAATTAAAAAGTAAGAGCTTTTTCAAAATTGATATGCTTTTCAACATTTTAAAAACTTTCAAACCATGAAACTAACATCCTAAAAGAAGCATCCTTCTCCGAGAAAACCTTTTTCAAAGGAACAGCGTTACCCATAGAATTTGATTCTCATGCATGAAAAGTGGCGTAACGGTTTTATTTTTCAATACAAAAAAAAAAACGAAAAAGTATTTTTGAACTATTAGTAAGCTCTATTGAATCGAAAAAAACACTTCAAAAAAGATAACCATGTGCTAGAAAGCCCTGGTCAAAGATCCATGATAAACAAAAAGCTTCAATTTTTAAACCTAAAAAGTTGCGTAATTGTTTAATTTTGGAATTTAAGAGAAAAACAAGAAAGTGCTTTCGGGCTATGAGTCAGCTCAATTGAATCGCAAAAAGAGTGCTTTAAAAAAGATAAACATGTGCGAGAAAGCCCTGGTCAAAGATCCACGAGCACCAAAAAGCTTCAATTTTGACACATAAAAAGTTGCGTAACTGTTTAATTTTTAAATTTAAGAGAAGAAAGTACTTTTGGGCTATTGCTTCACTCTATTGAATTGCAAAAAGAGCACCTTAAAAAAGATAACTATGTTAATATTTCTTTACAAAAATTCATAATTTTTTTAGGGTCAAACATGCACTGAAAATGAAGGACGACACGTTAACACCCTACTATGAAGCGTGGCGCTTACACCAGCAAGCATCGTTGGACTTACGCCCGTATGCACTGACTTTTTTTCCTAGACCTACTTTCGGCTCGAACTGGACAAAAATCTTCTACAGGGACATGAATTAGTAAGAACCAAGTAGTTTAAGCCAAAAAGCCGATTTTCGAAAATTTGGCGCTTACGTCCATATGCAGTGGCCCTTTAAATATCACTCCAAATTTCAACTAGGTATAAAATATATGTATTTTGAAACTATTCGTCTGAAATTTTCTAATTAGACAAAACTTCAAAAAGTTAGATCATTTTCAAAAATATGGAACTTTTGTTTTTAAGACATCTGTAAGTTTAAAGCGTTCTTTTTAGTAGATTTGAAAAAGAGTGACAAATTATCTTGATGAAGTTTTTCAATTCGACACAAATTATCAAACGCAAAGCTCAAGTTTCGTAATAAGAATGTAATCGTCAAAGCCGAAAGTACTTCGAGAACCTTCTTTAAAAACAAATCGAAAAAAATGTCAGAATTTATGGCTGGAATTCCTCAGAAATTTAAATCACAGTTTTTGATTTAAGTTATAATATTTATATTTGAAAAAATATAGTTAAAGTGTATGCATTAAACGTACGAAAACTAGCTCAAAGCGCGAGAGCATGACGCGCACCTTAGGCGCGCTCAAACTTGGCGCGAAGCGCCACGTGCGCAGCGTGTAACGAGAATGTGCCCGCTCAGCGGGAATATTTTTTGTATCTATTTACATGATATGTACATATATTAACAGTAACAGCTTTTGACGTGTGCCTTTCATGAGTTTCATATACAGGGTTGGTCATATTCAAAGAAAAGATTTGGCAACACTGTAACTTTTGACAGAGATGACAGATCGAGTAATGACGTGGCGCGTTTGAAGCATCAGTCTAAGGAGATTTTTGCCATGGAGGAGTACAAATACCGCAAAAAACGTTTACTTTTTGGTCATAAAGAGGTACCTCGTGAATAATTTTAGGATTTTCAGTACCATAGAACCGATAATTTTGTTTGTTTATGGCTCCGGTCAACATGAAATGAGCCTTATCGCCCATGAAGATTTCTTGCTAAAAATCATCATCACTTTCAGCCATTTCGATGACTCTTCGGGCCCATTTCAATCGACGTGGCTTATCGGTAGGTAACAGGGCTTGCGTCAGTTGAATTTTGTATGGGAACAAATGTAAATAATGACGCAATATGCGACGTAAAGTGGTTCGTTTTATGCCCAACTGCTCAGATCCACGTGTTTGAGATGTTGTTGGAGACCTCTGAACACTGGCCCGTACGAGTGTAATATTTTCATCCGATCGCCTTGGTCGCTTTTTATTTGGACGCTTGGAATTAGTAAGTGCCTCACCTGATGAAAATCTTTCATACAAACGATACAATGTAGTCGCAGAATGCGCAGTTTTCACTTTATTAATTTTTCTCTATGCACGTTGAGTTTTCACGATTGACTTGTTTTGTTGAATGTAAAATTCAACAATCTGAGAGCGTTCGCGTGGAGTATACTCCTCCATGGCAAAAATCTCCTCAGACTGATGCTTCAAACGCGCTGCGTCATTACTCGATCTGTCATCTCTGTCAAAAGTTACAGTGTTGCCAAATCTTTTCGTCGAATATGGCCAACCCTGTATTTATAATTACGGACTATTTCTTTCATTTTTGAATCACCATCTTCTTGATTATGCGTTACAAATAGTCTCCTTAAATATACGAATCATCTAAGAGCAGTCAATCGAAATCTATAAGTACAGAAAGAAATCTAGTCAGCCTACCATGGAATTTTCTCCTGCAAATTGCCGTCTGAAGCAGTTAAGTGCAAAACAATCAACCAAGACCTAATTGTTAGCGGAAATTACGATCGGAAATGATTTCCGGTATCCTCTTTTTATAATCGATTTTCTCCCTCACTGCTCGTGCAGCAGCTTTGTGGTCCATCGAAAAGTTTTCGGCTCGGATGTGCAGCTCGGGCACGCGGCGACGACCGACCTTTCCCGAGTAAGTGGGGGATGCTTTTACCCCTCAGACTACATCCCCCTGGAAGTTCAGTGTGAACGCGATCCTTGATGCGCGCGGTTACATGCAAGACAGACCAGCCTCTAGTCTAAGTAGCGAAAATGATTCACAACAAAAAATATCAACTGAGCTTATATCTTCCACGATTATGGGAATCCTAATTAACATTGAGGATTTTTGAACCTGTTTTAAGATCATATTTTATTGTCAGCTTTGTTATTTCCTAGTGTTCCAGATGATTTGTTAGTGTTTTTATTTAAATCAGTGATGATAAAGTAATGGCTCATAGATACTTGACTGTGCTTCTGAACTCTTTGACCAATGTATGGACAGAAAATAAACTTCAACAAAATTCGCTGGATCAGTTATTCTGAGAGACGTATACTTGAAAGGATGGTAATTTCCCACGTGTTTCAGAGTGATTACGATAACGGATTATCGTATTTGTTTTGAAAAGTATCAGCAGAGCCTGGATCATTTTGTGCTTTTTCTCCGTTACAGTTTCATATATCCTTAAAAACTAAAGGAATATTTCTGTTAAAGGAATAAAATGACAAAAATGTCAGTGTGCCACAGTGTCGTTTGAATACTTTATGACAGAAGGTTAATGTTTATATCATGTTGGGGGCACTTTTTATGGTATGGGGCAAAATAATTTAACTACATTATCAATTTTGCATGACCAGTTAGGTGCTCATTGTAACTTCCAAATTTTTCCGAAAAAGTTTATCAAAACAATTATTATTCCTTAAGAACATATCGTCATATCTTATCAGAATTTAGTATTATAAATATTATTTTAAATTATTATTCAAATCTTTGTATAAAAATTCAGTTGACAGTTGAATGAAGTTGTAAAAGCAATTTCTCTTAAAAGTGTACTATTCATATGCATACATTCTAAGAAAATTGCACGTTATATTAAAATACGAATACCATTTCTAAGTTAAGAAATAGCGCATTGTATTATTTATGCTACAATGTGTCAGTCCTGTATATTATGATAAAAAATAATTATAGACCGAATCCAAAATTATATTTTGAAGAAAAAGGGTTCTTTGAAAATCCCACCTGTTTTACTTTTGCCGTCAAATTTTAAAAACATGAGAAAACTGTTGTTTTGAAAACTACCCTTTTTATTCTACAACATATTTTTGAGGGTTTTTGTACAAAAAAAAAAATCCTATCAGCTTTATCAACCATTTTTGATACCCCGAGGTTTTTTTTCTAAAAATATAATCTTGGAATGTTTCTCATAAACGATGCAAGATATCGCAACAAATCAAGAAATATTTTTCATAGAACTTCTGTAGACATGCGAACAATTATGTGAAAATTTCAACGTATCTCTCGATACTTACGAGAAAATTGACAAAATAATATTTCATGAAACAAAATTCTTCTGACAACAAGTTATTTAGTGCATATAAAAGTCAAAATATGTATTCTTTATGAATGTACAAATTCAATGAGAAAATTGGCAAAGAATATTAGTATGGGGGTTTTGAGACAATGGACATTCATTAAAACTTTAAAGAAAGAATTTGGGTCATTTTTAAAAACAAGATAAAAAATTAAAGTACGCAAAATTTCGTAAACAATTTTTTTCACAAATCGAAAAATTCCAAATTTGAAACAGATTCGGTTTATAGTTGACTGTTATATTTTTAATAACTATTTATGCTATTTTAATCTTCATATAATAAATGAAAATACATGTGTCAGTGCACAGTGATAAGATCTCTTTTTAATTGGTGTACTTTTATCATAGAACTGATATTTGAATGAATCTACTGAATATCATTATTCAATGCAAAACAACACTATTGCTCAGATTATTATACTTTTGAAGGTTTTTTAAGATACATTTAACACTTTAATACTAGTCATTTGAAATTGTAGTACTTAGTTTATTATAAAAAGTTCAAATTATTTACTCACATGAGTTTGAACTTCAAACGTAGAATGATAATGCAGATATGTTCATGTTAAAGTTTTACAATGGTAGTATTTTCATTTTTAAAAAAATATTTTATTTAGAGAACATAGTAAATGAGCTGGAACAATAATTATCAACTTTGAAAGCCTTCTAAATTAAAATATTTTTTGATGAGCTTCTGTTCGCAATCCTTATTTCTGAACTTTAAATTGAAATTTAAAGCAGCAGGCGCAAAATTAATAGAACAGATATGTGAGGACATAAGAACAGGGCCGATATGGTTGGTATGGAGTTATGTACGTGGCTATACAGGCAGATAAATTCCCGACATTCGCAGCACAAGAAGAAAACTCTGTGATAAAAAACGAGTCGCTGGAAGCATTTTTGAAATTTGCACATAAAAAAACTTATTGTCGAGAAGAAAGCATCCATAGTTTGCGAGTGTTACAAGCACATGTAGTATATTTTTTCTTTCTACAGGAAAGATGTACCTATATTTCTGGTTTATGCTCGGAGAGGGGTATGCCAGTGGTTTGAGCATTGGTCCTTGTATCATCCTCTACTCAAAACCAAAAATGGTAATTTTCATCCTGACTTAAAAAAAAAACGTTAATATATCGGGAAGATAGAAGAGTCCATAAAGTCGTATCTTTACTTTTTCATTTTCCGCCACATGAAAGAGGAAATTCTATGTATTATGTAACACCTTTTTTAAATTGAGCTGAAGCCCTAGAGGCGGGACGAACCTACTAAAAAAAGGATGCTTCAAATACTAGAAGCGTATGTAAAGTAAATTAAATATTTTCTATATCAAAAGAAGCTCTACGGAATTGATCCTTCTGATTAAATAAACTTCAAGTTTGGTCAATTGTTTTAATACTGTTTTAAGCAATTGTTATCTAAAAAATATATCAAAAAAATGTTTCTTGTTAAAAGAGATTTTCAGATTAGTAACACAAGGGATTTCCAATGTATGCAAATCTCAATGGTATTGTCAATAATAATATATACTGTTTTATCCTCAATAAAAAAAAGAGTACAAAATATTTCAGTTGAAATTGCTAAGGGTAGTATTTGCATGTTAAAAAATGAAGTTTGGTAACGGTTAAATAAAAAATCACTAATTTTTCATTCAATTGTTATCAATACTTATATTTTTTTATGTTGGAATTACGCCCGGCATTTTGAAGTGAATTAATTTCTACTCTTTGTTTTTTCTTTCCTACGATTTAATATTAAATTATACTTAGTGCAACAACTGAGACTCTCTTTGAAAAGAAAAAAAAATCTGCTTTACCTACCTAAACAGTGCCACTAAGAAAAATGACTTCTTCCGTCAAAATAATATCTCTTGACGCAAATAGAATTTCCTATTACAAGTAAGACTAAGTTGATTTTAATTTGTCTAAAAAATAATCACTTTACAGAAAACATTAGTGGTTCGCGAAAAACTTCATTTAATCTTCCAGCCAAAGAACTCCGTATGTGTCAAAAAGAGATTTTCGTGGTTTGAAACAAAACACATCATAAAAAAATGCTTCACAACCTTTTTCTCTGAATGGGAGAAAATCTCCCTCACAGTTCAGAATCTTGCTGCCTAACACGTTACTATAACCTCGGTGGTACTAACTTATTAAACGTATATTACTTGCGATTAGGCTCGAGTGTTCTTTTTAGTGAATAAATGTGTTTGTGCCAAAGATCAATTTTTTATCTGTCTGTTCACTGTTTTAAATAAATGCCCTTATTGGCTTGCAAATATTAAAACTGACAGCTATTCAGTTCGCGTGTAGTCGCTTTCTTCCAAAGTTGACCTTTTTGTAAACTTAATGTATACATTAGGCTTTCTAATCATTTTTTTAAATCTTGCATTAAATACAGTTTTTATCAAGAATATCTGATGCCTGGGTATTTAAAACTTAGAAACGACAACCTTCGAAGCCATAAATTAACTCTGCAAATGTTGAGGAAGAAGAGGAATGAAGGGATCGTAACGACAAAGTGAGAACGTACGACGCAACGTCGCTTTCGTTTGTCGTACGCGGAAACGTACATTTTTCTCATCCTTCTTAACCCGCCTCTCTTTCTCGTTTGCTTTTTGCAGCTGATGGAAAAATGAAGTTCTTATTCTGTCCACAAGAATGTTGTAGTCAAGCTGTAAAGTAATTGTAACGAGTTAGGTTGTCATTTTTTATTTTTTTAACACGTAGACCTGTCATAATGTTATGCTTCTGACTTATAATGTGTACGTACGAACTGAAATAAAAGAAAACCTAATTGCAGTAATGGTTAAAGTAACATCAATTTAATACTGCAACAAACATCTTCAGTGTATTGTGATTGTCAGGGTAGAGATAGTGTATTTATCCTTTTTTTAAACGTTTTTCATGTCGCACCCAATAAAAAATTTGGCTTACAGGTTAAATGCAACTTGGAGCTTATATTACCCGTTAATCTCGCGAGGGTACACATTATGTTTTTTCAATCAGTTTTAAAACGTGATATTGGGCATTAAGGTTAATCCTTTTTCAAAATAAATGTGAGTAAAGTAACAATGCCTAATCTTCACTATTTTTGAACAAACGACTAAAAGTGATAAAAATATGTCTTATTCAAATATTAAAAATGCAATTTTTGATCAAGCTTTCTTTCTTTAATTTGACTTTCATTTCTAATCACAAATTATCAACTTTTATGACAAGAGTACTTTTTTAAAACTTGTCGTAGGTATAAATATCTCGTTTCTCAAAGATTGGTATATTTATACATAGAAATGTTGATAGTCAATTAAAGAAATTTTAGAAAAGGTAGTATAAAATATTAGTTTATGGTAAACATTTCAAAATAGAATATACAAACGGTTTTAATACTTTTTTTCTGAGGAAGTCAAAGAAGATTTTTTTATTATAAATTGTTTTAGAATATTTTTATTTGAAAGTTTAAAAAAATTAAATTTACATAAATTTCTTTAAAGAATGTGAATAAAGTCTTACGAATCTTGCTGGATCTTAAAATTTCCAATTTTTACAACATAAAATAAGAAAGTCAGAAGAATAGAAACTGCTCTGCCGGAAAATGATAAAACTTTACGTGGAAAAGGAAACTTTTATGGGATTGTAAATGTGGTGATTCAATCATAAATATTGCGTTTTTGTATTGCAGATTATGACTTTCGGGATCAAGTATATGTCGTTAAGTGAATTATTTGTGACAACATAAATTTTTAACCAATGTGAACGATTTTATAAATTGAAAACGTATTAAGGAATTAATAAAGTTACATTTCTTTTTTAATAGTATGGTAACACCCAAAATAATGTAAAAATTATATTTTAATAGTCATATACGGATTTTCTTGCTTAAATTGATTTAAAAGTTGACATTCTTCAAGTGTATATTTTTTTTTGAAAACAAAAACTTCATATTATTTATTGAATTCCATTATTTTTGTATTTACAATTATTTATTTAAGTTACCTTAAATTCAAAAACATTCTGTTTGGTGATTAATCAACGTAATCAAGGACGCGGGTTTGGCAAAAGTTAGAGAGGGGTTGTTCGCTCGACGAAAATTAAGACCATCTTAATTGAAAGGCCAACACCGGCGCGAAAGGTTTTTATTGAAGTGGACTGCGCGTAATTACAACTGCCGAGAGAACACTTGGAAAGCATAACGTGCAAAGCAGACGGCAACGTGAAACGGACAGGAAAATCACCGTACCTTTTAAAGCGACAAGCAAGTCATTGAAACAAAATTTCGTCAAGTAACCACGAAGCTTTAATTGCAAAAGTCTCTGCACGAAAGTAACCATTGGGCTTAACTTTCCACTCATTATCACCAACAAACTAGACATGGAAAAAATATCAAATTTGAAAATATAAAGTTATATTTATAACTATCAATTATTACTACTAAGAAAAACCTTAGGCTTCTTTTTCTTATAAGACTGGATTGAAAATTCACAAACATTTAAAAATTATATTGACAATTATAACCGCATTTACACTTTATAATTTAGTTGCCAACTATTTGATATTCTCATCCATATTCAATACACAATATATTCCATCATGTGAAAAAAAATTATTATATATATTATAATCATGTTCTTTTACAAATTTTCAAAAGTGTTTTTTCCTCGAGTCATTTTATATTTCTTCGTTAAATTTTTACGCCTTGTTAATAATTAATTATTTCCTGTACAAAAGATCAAAGAAAATTGTAGTTCGTTTAGGGATTGAATATTGAAGAAATTATACAAAATAAGTAAACGCTGAATAATGGAGAAATAAATAAATTGAGAATCCTCTACATTAAATCTGCGACTCGATAAAGCTTCGGGAAAACATCCATCTTCGGTGAAAACGACTGAAAGAAATTCAGTTCAAGCAGCTGCGCGATAATTTGCCATAATTCGATTTCTTGCCAGTCTCTATAACCGTGTTATTAAGAATGCTTATAATACAATCACGAGCGCCATTGCAAGTCGTAGAAATCACTGGAGAAAATTGGTTGAATATTTCAACAAAATTAATAGGGAAAATACTTAAAATTAAATAATCACAGGCCAAGCACAGGCATCGTAGAAAGTATACCTAAGAACATCATGACCTGATACCTCAGTTTCAGGTCAGCCTTGAAGATGTGAACTGCAATGTTCACGAAACGTCGACTAACAATTCGTAGTTTTTTACACGAGTGAAACCCGAAATATCTCTTCTTATCAGAATAATTATATTAAAAAAAACGTCATTTTCTTGAGGAATTATCAATTAAACCATTTTGCAATGTCTATTCGTCAATCGCTCAAGTATCAGCACCATTTTTCGGATGTATCGTGTAAATTGAAACTATACCTGAGGGATTTCTCACTGAAAAATCTGCAAACTAAATACTGATATTTCTATATTAGATTCGCCGTTTGAGTTCCAAGATTTTCCTATGAAAGCGTTCACGTACGATGTCACGATTTAGGGATATGGGGTGTTTTTAAAACGTTACCTGCATGTACAAGAATGCGGAAACTAGACAACAAATACGTGTGCTACGCGCGTGAAAAGGTTCTACTGCCCTTATATCATTTTAAATTTAAAATATATAAAGAATTGTATTTAATGTAAATAAACAATATTTTTATTAATTTATCAAAATTGATATTTGAACATCAGAATTAATGTATAGTATTCGTTCAATATACAGACGATGGAGCTAGGCGTATGTTTTAAGCACCAGTCGCATACGAGCGCAGAAACGCCACTCTCCGACTGCTGCTGAAAATATTCCTGAGGTCTAAAAAGTCGTAAATATCTACCTTGAGCCACATACGACACTTATTTGGTCACTTTTCATGGCTATGGGTCGGTTCCACAAACTCGCTTTTCGACTCGTTGACAAAAGAGCCACATGGCGCACGAAACCAGGGTTCAAACGAAATGTCATAGCTATCATTTAGAAACGATCATGACCTCTCTGTCGACCTTATACGATAGAAAAAGGGGTTTCGATTTCGATCAAATCTCATTGTCGGAATCCCAAAATTTCTACATAGACCTCTAAGAAACATAACTGTCTACTCAAACCGCTTGAGAAGCGCGTAATTACTCCTCTAACATGTATTTAAAATAAAAATTGCATCATATTACAATTTTTCCAAACGAATTAAGCTATTTTATTAATCGAAAAAAACTAGTATAAAAATAAGCATACACGGGCATTATTCATAATCGTCGCCGTGCCCCGTACTGACAGCATACCCAATTCTCCCCTACAAATTTTCTCGCGACGATTTCTTTATATTAAGATAATGGTCACATAAATGTCCACCAAGAAACTTTTGAAACCTTACACTGTAAAAAATTTCAAATTTTCTCCTCCCTTTTATTGGGGCAAAATCCACATTTTCGTTAGGGACCATTATTTTCCCCAAGATGTGGGAAATTTTCCTACAAGTTCTTATGATTTCAAAAAAAAATTGGGGAAAATTCCCTAAAATTTAAGGAGTTAGATAATACCTACAATTTTTGGGAAAATTTCCCTAAAATTAACGCAATTTCAACCAAAGTTTTGGAATATTCCTTACAATTTGGGGAATTGAGTGATTCCCACTAAATTTAGGGAATCGTCCCAAAAATAATATTCGATCAATCACGTAGATCAAGTAAATTTTCTAAAAATTCTTGAAGTGTTACTGCATGGTCAATAAGATATTTTGCCCTAAAATATTCGAGAAACTAGCAAAATATTTTGAGCAATTTAACACAGTTTTTTGGAGCAAAGATTTAATAATGTTAAAGTCATCTCAAATATTTGTAATAAATAATTATTAAGTCATTGATATGCAAGGGTTGAGGTTTGTGAATAAAGTCTAAAACTTCAGGTAGTTGAAATTGGAAAGAAAAAAGTGTTTAATTAATAGGTTAAGAGTATTATGCTCGTAGTATAGAGTACAGTGCAGTTCAGATTTTGCAACCACCTAGATTTTAGTCTTGCGGTTCTCGGCTTGTAGCTTGAATGAAAATCCGCAAGGGCGCGACGTGCCGCCTCTCGCGCAACAGAAATGCTGCGTCGAGTGTTTATGACAACAATACACATCACAAACCATAACTGCGTGAAGCAGATACTACCGTGACCAGCATGGCGGTTACTCCAGAGCAAAGCTCTTCCATTGCTGAAGTCGAGTTGAACTTGCTTTTTTATTATCATTCCACAAATTTTAGGAAATGTTAGCTACATAAATTCTTCAATGTTGAATTTAAGAATTTTTTAATCTTGAGTAAAATTCAGCAAACTTTAATAGTCCAATAAAGTTTAGGGAGACTTCCGTAAATAATTAGTTCACAAATTTTGGGGAATTTTCCCTATTTAAAGTTCATGAAAATTCCTGAGGGTTTAGGTATTGTTACACAATATCATAAGGACTTTTCCCCACTAAATATTGGGGAAAATTCACCACTTTTTTGTTAACATTCCACAAGGATGTTTTTGGAATTTTCCCTTCTAAACTTTGGGGAAAATTCCCTAAAATGTGTGAAAATTGGCGTGAAAAATTTTTTTACAGTGTAGCTAGAATTTTCTAATCAGAAATGAATGTTGTAAAATTAGTTTTAATTATTTCAACTGCTAATTTTAGTGTTAATTTACAATAATTAAACATTCTGATTTCTTTCGAATTAAATTTTAAAAAGTCCCTATGCACTTTCATTATCATGACTACTGGAATTACAGGTAACCGTTGTCTACTTCAATATTGTGAATAATATAATAGAAACTTTTTTTTAAACTTAAATTTAAAGTGATAGTCATTAAAATCTGCATTGCATAATAGAGAGTAGAAAATCTTACAATTTAATTTCCTTTGCATAAAAATACAGGATTTCTCAAAACGCCAAATCAATTTTCTGACTCTTTAACTGATTTCCAACCTTTAATAAACTGTAAACAATAGTTTATAAGAATTTACTAAAAACTTGATTGAAAAATAACTAAATTCCATTTTCTTTCTTTTTCATGAAGAAATTTGTCTTTAAAGTGTAAAAATTATTATATTTTATTAAACTTCCTATGCTACTGGCTACTGGCTGGATTGTAACGGTTAGCCCAACATATGCCCAAATTGAGGTACCAAGCTGGACCTTAGATGGGCAGCCCACTTTATCCCCATTTAATAAAAAAGGGTACACTTATTGAATTCATAAAGTTAAAAGTAATCAATAATAAATATGTGTTAGTATTTTTACATTCTCATTATTTATGATTGAAAAAGTATTAGAATTGTTCGAAATTTGACACCACAGTTTTTCAGCAGATCTTCACATTTCGAGATCCTCTGAGTTCGAAAATCAAGTTTTTACAATGGCGTCTATCTGTCCGTCTGTCCGCCAACACGATAACTCTCTAAGAAATGAACGGATTCAATCCAACTTTAGCACACTTTTTTAAGGTCCTAAAAGAAAGAACGAGTTCGTTAACCAGCCATTCTTATTAAAAATGCAAGAAGTGAGCGCATTTTGAAAATTTTTGAGCCCACTTTTTTTCTGAATTTGAAACTCCATGTACGAATATTTATAGTATTAGAAAGGAGAAATAATTTATCTTCATGGCTTTCTTCGATAAAAAAATTCTCAGAGATATAGCGTTTTAAAGTTTGTTTTAATCAACCCAAAATAAAAATTTTAAGCTAAAAAACGCACGGTACGATAAAAGTCAAGATAAGAAAAAACATTGATTTTTGAAAGCCCTACAAGATTATCATGACAAATTTTTGGATTTTCTTGAAAAATCATAAATTGAAATTTTGATTGCACAGGAAATAATAAAAAATTCCATTCTGTGGTGAAAATATGTAGGATAAAAAAAGATAAATCAAAAAAATTGTTATCCCAAAAAATATCTACAATTCCGTCAAGAATTCCTTCGTGATAAGATGCGTATGTTTTGTTTTATGCGTGAAAAATAAAACTGAAAATAAAAAAAATGTGTGTAAAAACGACTAAAGTTACGAGAAAAAAAGGATTCAACAAAATCTGTTGAAAAATGTCTGTCGGAAATCAAGCACGCAGCGCAAGTATCACGATGAGAATGTGTACCTCGAAGCCAACAGAGCTTTGAGAAACTTAATCTTTGACTATACTGAATTACGTAGACAATTCACAATATGAAGACGCATAAAAATACTGCCATCTAAAAGAGATATTTTTGATAAAGTATTATTGAAGCATTCGAAATGCAAATAATAAATATCTGAGCGCGAAGCACGAGGTTACCCATTATCAAGCGCGAAGCGCGAGATTCAAGCGTCGCTCGCCCTAGGCTCGCTCTAACTTGCAACTTTATGAATCTTTATGGTTTCTTTATGATTTAAAAACTCTTAGCAACCTCTTATTTCTTTTGACCTCCATCCCACTCTCTTCTAACAGTTAGATCAATCAAAAAAGCATCTTAAGTGGTGTTTGCTGCAATATATTAGGTTTCCCAAATAAAAATGCTTCAACTTGAGTTCGACTTGGATTAACCCCAATCAAAACATACTGAAGTCGAAAATTTCGACTTGAGCATGTCTCAATTTTGAGACGAAGCCAGACTTCAATTTATGCCCTGGAGAAAAGTTTTTATGTCTTGAAGACATACATTTATCTCTTCAGTCGTATTTGTATGACTCCAACACGTGCGGCTTATAACTTCGAGCGTATACCTGCCCTAACAAAAAGGTTATTTCCAACAGTCATAAAAGCTAATCTTTGTTAATGGTTAAACAATC
>NC_046661.1:72799479-72801075 GCF_010883055.1 Belonocnema kinseyi | reverse complement strand
CAGGCCATCGATAGGTCACGCTGGTAGAATGCTGCATCTTTGCAGACAATTCTATCGATGAGCAGGTTCTCCCGACATCCGGCTACGCCTTTCTTTGAGCCTCGTTGCTCATACATTTCTTGTCACACAGGTTCAATTACCCGAACAATCCTATCATTTAGGATAGCTGTGAATATCTTAAAAAGAGTGTTCAGCCTATTTTCGGCAGGAGTATTGTGCGCCCTTCCACCAACCACTCTGGAATCGGCTATTTCGACTTCAAATATGAGGTGAAAATACGGGCCAAATGCTGATGGGTTGAAGAAAACTTCTTCCACCAGAAGGTTTTGATACAATCTAGTCCCGGTGCGGAATAGTTCTTCATCCCTCTTAATACTTTTTTCACTTCCTCGGTAGTGATGGGTGGACATTCTTTATCAGGTGTTATGAGGGCAACACATAACTCCTAGAAGCTATTTATATTTTCTGAGGCTTCGTTCAGTCTATGCTGAACTTCGTAGACTTCTCTCCAAAATACTTCGACCTCCTCTGGTTGGGGTGGGTGTTCGACAGTAACTGGAGGGTCTTGGAAGAGTCGAGATGGGTCAGAGAGAAACTGTTGATTTTCTCTGACCCACCTCTCCATCCGCTGCAGACTTCTCTTAGCGTCAGATAGTATCCGTATTCTCTCAACAATATGCTGCCTGATGGTCAGCAGCTTTAACTTGTTAAGTGTCTTGTGGTCTTATGATCAGCCGTTCGTTTTGTTTTACGGTTCGCATCGGCCAAAGCTCTCGCTGCATTATACACACAATAATTGAAAGCCCAGAGGTTGGATTCACCGGAAAAAGATCCACGAAGTTCGTCATCCATTTCAGCCAGATCTTTAGACTTGAGAGAAACCTTGGTGTTGATGTTTCTCCAGCTCGTAAAGCATCGCTCTTCATCTATTGGATGCCTGCCCGCGGTTGGTCTTAGTGTCGCCTCTCTTTCTTTGTTGCCGGCTTGTTCTAGCTGTGGTAGATTAGGCGTTCCGCTTACATAGCCCCTTTTACGGAGTAGTTCAGCATGGTTTTGCAGACGTTGCTGCGAAAAGTGCGATAGTTCCGGGTGTTTCTCGCACCACAGAGCATGCAGCCGTGCCATGTAACCCCTTTCACGGGCCATACTCGCATCGTAGAAGTCTAGGAAGTTGTGATTCAGTTGCTCCGTCCACCCAAAGATCACTAGATCCCGCCGATCCATCGCATTGAATCCATTTTCATTGGCTCCCCCAGCTCTAGATTGGTCGGCATTGTTGGCCGACCCATTGTCGGGAGCTCTGCGCGTTCTGTTGTTTTGAACCGCACTTACTACAACTATGTTTGGTTTTGCCATTTTTGTTCCCACGAGAAGCTAGGGAAAGGGGTTCCCCCATCCTTGTAGAACCCCGCATACAAGGATAAGGCTGCTTACTCTGAGAGGTCGCCCGGTATCCCAGAGTCACCGTTCTAGACACCTGACCCAGGTGCCATGCAGCTTTCGGCACGGTTTTCACACCTCCGCTTGGGGGTTAATTCCTTCGGGACCACCCCTGGACAATTGTCCGCGACTTCCTATTTATTTTTGTAACCATAT
>NC_046661.1:72783484-72799379 GCF_010883055.1 Belonocnema kinseyi | reverse complement strand
ATTTGGGTTAGACAAATGCGCCAAGGTTTATTTGAAGCGAGGAAAACTTAATGGCATCCCTGAAGATCCTGAGCTCGTTGATAGAAGCGCCATACGAAACCTGCGCGCTGGAGAGACTTATACATACCTGGGCGTGCCACAGAGCCGCATTCAGGATGTGACATCTATAAAGGATACTCTCCGAAGCAGATACTACTCTATTCATTTGGAGCAGTTCCATGGACGAAGAACGAGCTCAGATCTCTTGATATCGGGACTAGAAAGGTTATGCATATGAACAAAAGCATGCATCTTAAGTCTTCCGTTCCGCGACTGTACATCTCACGCCGTCAAGGGGATCGCGAAATAGTGAGTCTTGAATGTCTTCACAACAGGATTATTCTGGGTACATCATATAGAGTTGCAAATGGAAGAGACTCTCTTCTTAAAATTGTCAGGAATCACGAAGAAGTGGGCAAAGGAGCATTTCTGTACAAAGCAGCGGAGGAGGCTGCTGAAACACTCGGACTTGACTTCAGTATTAGGGGTGAGCAAAATGCATCAAATCTAATCTATCTCGAGTACTCACTCCTGAAAGCCCGGATTAAGAAAGCACAAGAGAAAAACTTTCGTGAACAACTCCTAGATAAGAGGATGCCTGGTATCTTCCACAGAAATGTGAAGGATCAGTCAATGTTTGTGAGCTAACGTTTTCTTTCCTTAAATCGCCCGGACTGAAGTCTGGTACAGATGGTTTCATTTTCGCATGCCAAGACGGTGTCATTTCCACCTTAACATACCGTCGCCACATTTTGAGCCAAGACATTCCCGATGATAGCTGCAGGGCGTGCCATGCACACCTATCACATACTATCTGGTTGTCTAATACACGCGGGAACGACCTACATTCAAAGGCACAATGCGGCAATAAGAGTGCTTTATTACCATCTCTGTCACTCCTACGGCATTCACCTTAATATCGCTCCTCTAAATGCTCCTAGGGAAATTGAATCAATTGTCGAGAACGGGAAGTGCCGCATATACTGGAACTTTATATTCTCGACAATTTTTTCAATTGCTGACTCGAGGCCTGACATGGTTCTTCTTGACTTCGAGAAGCGAACCATGTTCGTTATCGAATTTTCGGCATCAGCCTATCAAAAAGATCATAGCCAAGGAGAATGAAAAGAATGAGAGGTATCGAGACCTTATAAGGGAGTTGAAACGATTGTACCCGGAATATTCTGTTAAACTGATCGTCCTTATCATCGGCGCTCTTGGAGGTGCCAAGCTTTCACTTTCTAATAGCCTAAAAAGCATCCCTGCGTGTCAACAATATGCTAGAACACTTGCGGGAAAAATGCAGAAGGCGGTTGTCCTTGGGTCACTCCGTGTTCTTAGGGTGCACGAGGCTTTTGCTGGATCATGTTATTGATTCCTTTACAGACTGTAACCACCTATCTCACGGTTGTGAGACGTGGTTATGGCTGATATCCGGATCTATTTATTTATTCATAAACGGATGTAGTTTACAATAACTCTATCAAAGTAAATAGCAGCTGACAACAGCCGATATTTTACCTCTATACTGTCTTCTATCGATATGACTGGGGTTACATTTTGTGGGACCCGACTTTTTTGATCCAATAGTGCTTACTTTAGGCGTTCTAGGAGTGAGCCCAATTTGAGTCTGATTAAATACGTAATCAAGCACTCATTGGATTTATCAACATAATTTTTAACAATGAAAACTTCTAAATAATTGGAAAAGTTTCAGGATATGGATGGTATTGCATCATATTATTATAAAAGTCCGTTTAACATTTACTTAAAGCATGCATGTCTTTTTTCAGTATATTTATTATTCATATTGTTCCTAACATTTATTTAAAGTAATTTATATGCAACTTAGTAGGTATGTGCTAAAATTGTTTCGACAAGTTGTTCTAGATGACCTTCATATGATTTCATAAAATGGTGATATATTATTTTCTGTCTAGAACTCAATTCAACAAATGTTCCAGTGCTATACTAAAAAATAATTATGCTAGAATAATCTGGAAAGCTAGAGACAGCTCTATCTCACAGATTCTGTTGTCTGGCAATATAATCAAGGTCAACATATTACAGATAATTTTTCATTTGGGACAAACTTTAGTTGAGTGCGAAGCACAAGACACGTGACGACAATCAATTCTTTAAAGCCGAGGGAGCTTTGAAAAAATAGAATTTAAAATCACATATTTGCATTTGTCGATGATTAAGTCTTTAAATTTTCAGGTCTGCGCAAAAATTCGTGAAAACTATACATAGTGCGTTAAATTTTTTAATATGCCATTGTTATTTACACATTGCTAGTTAAATTCATTTTTATTTGTACACAAACTGAATAAGTCTATTATTGTGCTCTATATAATGTCAAATATTTAGAGATAAAAAAATTCAGATTTATCATAAAAGTATACCAACTACGTGTATAATCAAAGAAGGAGAGTATCTCCATTTAAATTATGAATTGAAATTATGGTCAAAGTTTCAAGAGAATTTCTGTAAAGTTCTTTTTCTTCCAATTTTCACTGTCTAAAGGAGCGTATTATCTCAAGGAAAAATATTTCAGTGAAATATTTGGTGAACCATTTGAATAAAAGAACTTTTGCTACAATTTCAGCAGTAATTTAAATATTATTCTAGATTTATAGGGGACGCTAAAACTTTAAAAATATTGTAAAATGCACGATGATTTTAAATAAATAAAACCTAAGAAATGAACGAAAAGTATGAACACATTCGTAAAAGTATGGCTTCAAAAAATCAAATCACGAGGATGGAAAATGTGTTTTTTATTTGAACTTCTGGACTTTAAACTCTAAGAAAAAAGTGAAAGTGTCGAATGTTTGCTCTAACATTTGTCTTTATAACATAATTTGTGTGAAAAATATTTTTCTAAAAACGAATTACGCGACCATCAGTATGCAGTCTATGATCGTATTAATTTGCATCATCTCATTAGCTCTCGCAAGAGCTCAACCGAAGAAACCCACGACACTTGAGAAGAAGTCTGTCAAAGATGAACTGGAAACTCCAAGTAAGTATTTTATATCTTCTACAGTCTATACATTTTATTTATTGTAGTGAAATAGATGTTCATATCAAGATTCAAGAAAAGTTTCGCGAATACATTTTTCCTTTTGAACGTATCCTTTTCTTTTCCTGTGATGGATATTCAGCGATTAAAAAATGTTTTTCACACTATTTTTGAAGTTGTGAAATTTGAGCTAAGGTGAAGAGAGGAGAGAAAAATAAAACACGAAATTTGAAAATCAATTATTTTCGATGTTGGATAATAGTATAGTATGTACAACTGTGTCGCGAGCATTCTTAAACGTGAAGAGTACCATGATTTGCACAATGCACTCGAATATTATATATCTCAACCATTCCCATCCGTGACTCTGAGTATCAATGTGGCTTACAGGTAAATAATAAATATGTATCCAATATGTTTTCTTTTACATGAAATCTAGCATCTGATTACAGATGATTTTTACATTTTTAGTAATGAGGGTTTGACGGAATTGTTTATATTTTCGATCTCGAGTTTTCAAGCATCTTGACGTTTCGGCATTTACAAAGTAAGAAAATCATAACTTTTTGGCGGCATCTGACAGTCTGTAGTTTTGTGTGGTTACTTGACTGGTGTACCCATGCGATTTTTCAAAAAGATTTCATTAATCGAGTCAGTCTTTAATACAAATATGTAGGTCCCCAAAAAAGCATATCCCGATAATATTTTTAAATTTAATGAAAATTAAACAAATTACATGATTTTAAATAATTCCTAAAATTTTGAAAGGATTTCAATTATTTTGCTGACCAACTAACAAGTTGTAGTTTACTTTTTTATTAGTTATGAAATATATTTAGAAATCAAGTACGTGAACTTTTCCGATTAAACACATCGTAAAAGTTCTGGATAGTTAATGAACAAATACATTAGTGGCTGCACTCAAATTAAGTAACTCGTTTTTTGTGTATACGTCGTGGTATCACTTTTGGCTTCAAGACAATTTTATACTCCTCTTATTTAAAAAAAACACAAATGCATTATGTAATTTAATACAGCCCCTTATCTACATTGGAATCTTTTTAAAGCACAGTAAAATGATTTTCAATATCTTTTATGAACGTACTGCATATTTTTATTAATAGAATCGTTCAAGTTTTTTAATCTCTGTTTCTTAACTGATCCTTATGTCTTGGCACTCTGAAATTTAAAAAATCATAACATTTTGTTGGTTTCTATCTGTATGCTTGTCTTTATGTTTGTCTCCAAATTTTAAATATTGTATCTCTAAAACTCTCAATTTATATTTGAGCACAAAACCTCTCCCTTTTAATTTACTTGCTTTCAACTGCAATATTTGCTTCTCAGATGTAAAGTTTTCTCAGCGACTGTGAGGCATCACTAATAGTCGTGCTGAACCACTATTGTACCTGAGCATCGAGATTGCACTTCTAGTCCTGTCAATGAAAGATTTGAGATAAAAATAGGAAAAAGTATCATTTTATTTGTACAAATGTTGGTGATAGCTTTACAAAAATGATACACAAGATCCTTATCGCTATGCTTCGTGCTACGGCTGCCTTTTTGGATAATGTCAAATAATATGCGTTTTTTGAAAAAAGGCAAGGGTTGGTGCTAGTTCAAATATGATAACTTTATAAAATGTTTCAAATATTGTAGCGCATAATAATTTTTCAACTATTATGTTCGTCTTACTAATGTTTTTGCTTTAGAGTTTGATTAGCTGTACATTTTGCCATTTCTAATTAACAAGAAGTAAAATGAGACAATACTTGTAAAAGAACCTAAAAAATAAGTCAGATGATTCAAACTATAACTCATGGAAATTCTTTATAAGAAAATCTATTGATTTATTTGCATACAAAATTATCAGTTAATAATTAGCATATCATTTTGAAGAAGGTAGTAGGTTTCTTGACTGGGATGAGTTAATAGACGACCAGTTGAACAAAAACAATATGATCTCCTTTATTTGGCATATAATTTGAGGCACTTAAAGAAACTATTTTGAGGTAAAGCATCTTTTAATTCTTTCTTCATATTTCTACAATACATTTCTAAAGTTTTAGTGCAAATTATAATATTTAAGACATCAAAGGTGATTATAAGTTATAACAGCAATATTGCTAGTGAGGACGAGAACGTCTACCTATTTCTGTGATACTAAACCCTTCAAAATGCTTTTTAAACACGTCCTTAACAATAAGATCTGTCTTTGAAGGACCTTGGATAACTGTCCTAAAAATTTGGAAATATACCCTACAAATACGGAGGAACTATTGCAAGAAGTCTCACCTCCAAAACGTTTCCTTAGGGATGTATAATCCATATAGACCTATCCAAAAGGATGTAACATTGACATATTTTGGAAGTCTTTAAGAAAGTCATCAACCTTTGCATAAAATATTGCAAATTACAGCGCACTAAAGTTCTAAACAATGGAAAAATTATTACGACTTTTTATAGATATACGTACTAGCTGGAATTTCATAACGTGGGAAAGCTATTTGACCTACACTATTAGTTTTTACCCTAATTTGTCTATGAATTATTCTTTCACATAAATTACATTATTAAAAATTTTGAGAACTATTTCGTGCAAGCTAAGCATGTCAAAATGATTCATCAAAATTTTTTGAAGATGTGCTAAATATGTCTGTAAATTCTATAAATAATTTTAATTTATCAACGACAAAAATTTTATAATTAAAAAAAATTCTTCTATTTTTTAATCAATGTTGAATTTTTTGTTAATTTCTTGGAAAATTTGTTTTTTGCTTATTTGAAAGTTTTATTGAAAATTTGGTTCGAGAATGTGTTTGAAATTATTTTGAACATTTTTTAAATTCTTCACTAATATCATTTTCACAATTTAAACTTGTATCCTTGCCGTTCATTTGTATAAACTGAGTTAAAAGAAATTCTTCGCAAGCACAATATCTATGATAAACAATCTCTAAAGAAGATTTAAAAATTATTTTTGAAAAATTACTGAAAAAGTGACAACCTGAAATGAAAGCATGAACCTTACAAACTTTATAAAAATGTTTCGTGTGGTTCTATTTTTTGGAAGGCTTTGGAGTTGTTATTTCATCTTCCACTTGCCGTTTTTTTATGTTCTCAGGTGACTTACGAAGAATAAAGTTTCATATTCTGGAAAAGCCATTTATTTTAAGATTTGATACAAACTACTATTTTATTATAACCTATTATGATATCACCTTTGACCTCAAACTGTTTACAATTATACAGGCTTCAGAATTATTAAGAAATCGTGGAACAGAAATATAAGCATCATTCTTAGAATCAGGATTTGTAATCCCTGTCATGTAAGTATTGCAATTTAAACAACATGATATATTTAAAAGAGCAGCAAAAGCCAATACTGGAACAAAATCTTTACAAGTATTGGCATATTTTAAATATTCACATGTGAATATGTATGGGAGGGACATGTTAAAAAGCTTAATACTGACTACTTTTTTACAATAGAGTATGCCTTACTGTATTTGATGTACTTTGTCCGTATGGACTAAGAGGGTGGACTACCACAATCCAAATTAAAGGGACCAAAGCCGTGTGCTTGTTACAAGTCCACGCAATTAACACGACCTTCTCAAACCTTACCATTTCGTCAAACACGTTTGACCTATTATAATGCCTAACACTTGTTACACAGTAGCTGACCAGAAGCGACCATTGCAGAAAAAAAGGAAGCCAGAAACATAGAATCACAATTTTTCAAGACACTAAATGAATTAACAGGAATTAAGCATTCTAAAATCCCAACATAACAACCTTTCAGCGTAAAGCCTCGTCCATCGTTTCGATTGATAATTTAAATCAGCAATAATGTGGCACAAAACAAAAAAGTGGCTGGGGGTTATCCCCATAATCCTGCTAGTAATTTAATCTTAGAAGGCAGATGACTTTCAAACAGTATTAGCAGAATTATCCTCAGGATCGTCTACATCTATTGAGAAACAAAATCTCGGACAGTACTCCGGGACCAGAGAATTAACTAGAGCTTGATCACGCAATTTAGCAAAATAACGCTAAACGATCGGGCAGAGGAGTTCGTTTTTCGGTCGCCTTCAATGTGGTTTTTAGCGACTTCATCACTACCAGGCTGGTAATCTGAGAACCACATTTCATTATTTGCGGTTTGTATTTTATTTTGGCCTATCTCTAAACAGTATATGTTGCGTTTCATTTAATATCATTGTCCATTTTAGATCCGAAGTTTTCTCTTTCAATTTAGTTAATTTAAACTACAATACACGCTAATCAGCGATCACCTTAATCTTATTTCCCTTTAGTAGCTTAATCAGTAAAATGGGAACAATGTCTCCAAAAGGAAATGAGCGTCGTCGAATTTTCACCACAAATGGAAGGAAAGTGAGCTTTTATTTCCTCAAACATATACACTGCATAACACTGATGCATAATAGAAATTCGTTCCCACTTATGGATATGACTGGTCGGAATGTCACCTTATACTATGCACCCGTATCCTCCCTAATCCGACACATAACATCATTTCCAAGTATTTTATGGTTAACACATTCATAAAAGGTTGTGCTTTACATTCAAACTTCTCGGTCAATGAATAATATTGGAAGATTGCTCTAGATTTACTCAAAAATGTACAGTAGAACTCATTCTATATGCCTTTCAATAAAGCTTCTATATAAATTAATATTCAATAATCACACTTAAATGTATATCGATTAGTTACTATGTTAATAGTCATTGTACCCATTCCAAGATATCCATAGATGTTCCAACTGATATTTTACAGGACGGTGATTCCAATATTCCTGGGATCTAAAAGATCTATGTAAAATGTCCTCAGAAAACATATTTGTATTTTTTTAGACTTTCCTTTTATTAATGCTCGCATATATTTCGGTCGGGATGTGGTCGGATAATCCCGCCATAAAGCGGTTAAGAAAGGTAGCTTCTGACTAGAAATTGGCAATTTGTTTTGTCTTTTAAGGCTCATTGTAAAGATTACGGTGAACTTAAAAATTCAAATCAAGTGAACCAATTCTGGCGAGAAAATTGAAGTAGAATTCCAATCCCTGATGATAGAAGGAAAAACTGTATACATAACAGTATATTCTAATATTAAAATAATCATTATTCGCGCACTAACTGGAGTTTTCAAACTAATTACTGAAATAAGATTGCTGAACATAGTCTGAAAATAGAGAAGTTTAAAAAAATTGTATCATTTCTGTTGTTGCGCATAGCAGAATCGATAACAGTTTAGTTTAAAAACTTAAATTATTCGAAAAAATTAAATGTTTTTTTAAAAGAATTTAAAAAAGCTCATTTCCGTTTCACTGATCTAATAAATCTTTGAATTATAATTTTCAAACAATAATTCTTCTAGCATCCATAATTATGTATTTGATAATATCACGGCTCTTAGAAAATGTGTAATTTCTACAAAAACATTAACCTAACCAGTTCCTGGCCGGCTCCCGACCATGGGATATAACCAGGGTTGGCGCGGCGAGTAACTGGCAGGCCCGAGACTACGTGATCGAGAAAAATTTATCCCGGCCGGCTCCCGCTCGGTTTCTGTCCATGAATCCCAGTCAGGGGTAGCCCGGCCGGGATCTGACCATAAAACCTTGTTATATTATGGCCAACCGAAGAAATTTCTATAAGGGTATGAGTTTATATATTTACATTTTGTCAAATCTTTTATTACAATTTTGACGCACGTCCATGAATGTGGACTGAAATCCTATCCGGTCTATCCTATCCGGTCTGAAAATCCTAACAATATTGATTTCTATGGAAAGGTCTTGAACATCAGAGTTTAAATTTTCTTTGAAACCCTCCCATCGTTCTATCCATAGGCGATCGTTGTATTGTTTTGTTTGTTTTGTTTCTTTCGTACGAGGGTTGGTGAAAATTGTTCTAATAACACATAGAGAATGGGGTGCCGTTTTCTTCAATCTAGAAGTGCTTCATGATTTTTTTATTGTTTGCCGATTCCTCTGATTTTTTACAACTCACACGCCTGTTATGTTCCAACCAAGATTCACACATCGTCTTCAACAACGCGACATCATCGGGTATCGGACTCATTGTTCTTTGAAATCTTGGTTGGACGTGATCATTTCTCGTTGTTACTTCCGCGATCTCCGCTTCGCGGCTGCCAGTCGAAAAGTTGAGCATCTTATTCTACTCAGAAGATTGTTTGTCCAGGGTCCTCTGTCCTTTGCAGCGCAGACATAGCAGTGTGGCTTGCCCCCCTAGCCTCTTTCCCCAACGACCTCTTGGCACTCACCTTATGGGCTCCTACCTCACTTCCGAAGTTAATATTCCACTCCTTCTTCACGTCCCGTTCTCTACCTAATATCTCCTCATAGAAGCTCTTCTGAAGAACAGAGCATACCTTCAAATCCTTCCTAGCCCTACCATTGGCCAATTCCAATTCCTCAATGCGAAGACTTTCTAAGTTCATTTTTTTATTCGGCTTCATTTTGTTCCCACGAGTAGCTAGGTTAGTATCGGTCCGCCCCCGCGGAGTTCTACAAGCGGGAGTAAGGTCGCAGTAATCCAGAAGGCAACCTGGTATCCTAAAGACACTGTTAAGAACACACCACCCTGGTGCCATTCAGGCTTCAGCACGGTTATCTTGGCTTGGGACTTATTCCTTCGGGAGTACCCCAGGACCATTGTCCGCGATTGCTTATTAAGTTGTATAGCCGTATTCAGCAGAAACGTTCGGTAAAGGGCCCCTTATCCGCAACCCGAGAGCGCGCCCGTTGGCCTAGTCAAAAAGCGCTGGGGCGATGGTTTTATTGTGGATTTGACACATTTATACATATCTAATTGATTTGTAGCTTCGCATGCACATGCAGTTTTAAGTGGACATACCCCTCCCTTTTTATAAAATCTGGATTTTTTTATTTTAGTGTATTGTAATAAAAACTTGGTTTGAAATATTTTTCTGATCAATTTAGTGAAATAATTGTAGTTATAAGCAGTCATGAATGTATATTTATAAATTAATATTAGTGTACAGATTTATATCAAAATAAATTTAAAAAACACACATTTAAATTTTTGATATATTTTTTCATTCTCATCCCAATGAGGAGTTATTGGTTTTATGTAAAATTTCATTTTGTCGTTTTTCATCAAATCTACACATTTTGAGATCCCATAGGCCGAAAAAACGATATTCACAAAGGTGTTTGTCTGCCTGTAGTCTGCATTCTGTAGGCATGATAACTTTCGACAAATTGATCAGATTGGATTCTGCTTTGGCACAATTTTTTAGGCCTAAAAGGAAAGAAAAAGTTCGTAAACCAGCTATTTTGGATAAAAATGCAAAAAGTGAGCGTATTTTCAAAATTTTTGAAACCCCATTTTTTCAAAATTAAAAAATTGAGCAAAAATTGAGCATGTCTCAGTTTTGAGACGGAGCCACACTTCAATTTATGTCTTGGAGAGAAGTTTCTATGTCTTGAAGACATGAATTTATCTCTTGAGTCAAATTTTTATGACTTCAATACGAGTGGTTTATAACTTCGAGTGTATATCTGTCCTAAAGAGAGACGAAAAAGGTTCGTATTAAGACAGGTACACTTGAGACAAGTAAACGTCGTCTTTGCCGAGAAAGGCTTGACTTGAGACAAGTAAACGCCGTTTTACCTGTAGTGGCCATAAAAGTTAGACGAAGTCTTATGTCTCGATTCAGTTTTGAGACGCAGCCAAACATCGATGTCTTGCAGACGAACTCAAGGCAAAACCAAGTCGAATTTAAGTCGAATTCAAGTCGAAGCATTTTTGCTCGGGTACTACTCAGATACTCAAACAATTTATCCTGATGACTTTTTTTCTGTAAAAACAAAATTATAAGATTTAGAGCATTTAAAAATAAACTACAATGAACATTTTAAGCCAAGCTACGCACGATATGAAAAAAGTCAAGATAAGAAAAATGTAAGAAAAACGTCAAAAAATTGAAAATTCAAAATTTGATCGTACCAAAAATAATGAAAAGTCCAAAATTCCGTTTTTTTTGTCGAACTATGCAAGATACGAAAAAAATGCATTAGCTAAAATTGCGCGCCCTGAAAAGATTTGCAAATTTGTTATGAATAATTTTTCGAAAGGTCGCGTAGTTTTTGTGTTTCGTCCTAAAAAACAACATTAAAAATAAAAAATACAAAGTTTTTGGACTAACAAAAAAAGCTACGAAAAAAAATTAGACAAAGCTTTTTTATCCAAAAAACAGCTGCAAATTATAATAATTATTTTGTACAGGATGCGCAGTTTTTGTTTTATGCGTAAAAACAATAAAAATTAAAAAATTAATTTTTTGACAAATGACACAAGCTATGAAAAAAATAAATAGACAAAAGTTATGTTTCCAAAAAATACCGAAAACTCATTGAAATTTATCATCAATAATTTTTGATAGGGCACATAGTTTTTGCTTTTATCGTCAAAAATAACATTTAAACTAAAAATATTACATTTTTGTCAAAACACGGCACAAGGTACGAACTAAAATTAACAGACAAAAGTTGTTCACCTGAAAAGAATTATAATTTTATTATTAATCATTTTTGATAGGACGAGTAGATTTTCTTTAAGTCGTATAAAATTAGATTAAAAATTAAATTTTAAAAAAAAGGACAGAAAACACGAAAGCGGACATAGGATGCTATATATGATCCTATACAGGTTCGTGTGTAGGACCCCATATAGCTTCCTGCATTAAACCCTAAGTAGATACGCAGTAGTTTTTATTTCATCTTAAAAAACAAGATTAAAATATATATATATAAAGACAAGGAAATAAGAATTAGTATGATTTAATTTTCACGCATAATATTATGAATTGTAGTGATATAAATTTATTCAAATGACACATATTTGAGCGCAGCTTGGTATATAATTTAAAGCAAAATAAGAAACAAGTATTAAAATAATCATGATAAATACAGTGTGTACTTTATTTTGCAATATTTGAATAAGCAATCCTAGGCATAGTTACATAAAAAATTTGATGTAAAAAGTGTAGTGTATAATGTAATAAAGTTGACATTTAGGACAAAATCGAGTACGAAGCGCGAGATATGTGATGCGAATGTGTTCGTTAAAGCCGAAAGAGCTTCAACAAAAGAAAGTTGATACTCACAAAATTAAAGTTGTCCATCCGTTGAACTTTGATTTTAAAAGGTCTGTGCAGGAATGCGGGAGAAATGCAAAGACCGAGCGCGGAGTGCGATAGCCATAAGTCGAGCGCCTTAGTTACGCTCAAACTCTAGAGCTAAGCTCTTTTAACAAAAGAGAAGTCATAATTACAAAATTGTAAATACATAGTCGAGTACGAAGGGCGTGAAAAATGTAAAATCGAGCGCGAATCGCGAGGACCAACAGTCCCCGCGCCTTTGGTGCGCTCAAACTCGCGAACCGTTCTCGCAGTACGCGACTAGCTTGTGTCCGTAAGTCGGACAGATTTTTTTGAACTGCGACATGGCTTTAAATTATGCATTATGCAGTAAGATCAATTTAGAGAATTTTTAACTTAAGATCATTTTTATGTAGTGTTTTTAATTTTGTCACACTCAAACAGAACAATTTTTTATGAATTTCTGTATTTAAACTGTTTAGTCGAACCCAAAATTGTTATTCCATTTTCAATACAGATATTTTACATGCTTATCGTAGTGACAATGTATTTCTTTCATGTTAAAGTTGAATATCGTAGGCTTCTTCAAAACTCTACTTTTTAAAACACCTTGAATCCGAAAAAATACGTTTTACGATATCATCTGTTCGTCTGCCGTTGTCGTGGTCGCTTTCGTCATTGTCGTCTTTACACCGGATAACTTTTTAAAGACTAACGGGATTGGGTTGAACTTTGGCATAAGTTCTATGGAAACAAAAAGAAAGATTAAGCTCGTAACACAGTATTTTTTTTTCCAACGATTCTGAAAAATAGATGAGAACGACAGTTGTTTATCCAAAAAAGAGCTACAAATTTCTTCGTAAAAACTTCCTTATAGAATGCGTAGTTCTTGTTTTAATTTAAAAAAATAATATTAAAAATTAAAAAATTAAATTTTCGGATAACGATACATGCTGCGAAGAAAATGATTATGCATAACTGTTCAGACAAAAGAAGGTAGTTATTTATCGCTTTAAATTAATTAACATTAAAAAAATTAAATTTTTCAAGAAACGACACAAAGTACAAAAAAAATCTGTAAGAATTGTTAAAGCATAAAAGATTAAAAAATGTGTTCAAATTTGTGTTTCGAAAATATATTAAAAGTGAAGGAATTAACTTTTTGGAAAAACGGCGCAAGCTAAACTCACATTTCATTGACACATGCCCCAAACGCAGTCAGAGTTGCGAGCGACGAGTGTACACGAACAAAAATCTTTGTATTACCCGATGAGACTGTGTTCGCGCGGCAATCAGATTTATAAAAATGGAAATGGGAAAAGGTCGGAACATCAATCGATTTGCAAAAGAATACTGCATCTATCTACGCAAACGAAAATTTAAAAAAACAAATAGATTTAATTAAATAACAAGTTTTTTACGACTAAAATTTGTGATTCACTACAGGGTTAAACCGAAAGTCACTGAAAAGCTGTATTTGGCCTATAAGCGCCAGGTGTGACGTATGGAAACACAACTCAGAAAGACCGCGTGTCGACTCGAGGTCTTCAGCTTGTTAGAGGCTCGAGGCTCCGTCTTCAAAATACAATAAGGTCGAGATATTTTACAGATAAGAAAGCCGCTTATCAACTCGCGCCTCCCCCTCCCTATTTTTAACTATGAGCAACCACATGTCGATTTTGTATAGCAAAAAAAGAAAAATGTAAATTTTTTTACAGAATGAGACTTGGGGATATCTTGTTGATAATAGACGAGAATGTATTTCTTATTTCTTACAAATGGACTTATTTTTAAAAAATCCTATTTTGATGCTAAAAAGTCACAATAAAATCTTTTTTGTTTGAAAATTTAACTACTTTTTGAAAATTTGTCTCTTTATTTACAAATTCATCTATTTAACTAAAAATTGCCTCTTTTTGAGAAAAATGCAACGGTTTTGTTTAAAACTCAAGAATTTATTTTAAAACTCTTTTTTGTTGTTATTAAAATTCAACTGTTTTGTTGAAAATTTATAATTTTGGGTATAAAATTAAACTATTCTCATAGAAAATTTATTTCTTATTTGAAACTTATATTTTTATGTTTAAAAGTCAAACTAAAGTCTTTAAACTGTTTTGTTGAGAAATCACCATTTTAGTATAAAAATTTAAAGATAATCTTCGTAGAAAATTCACTTCTTATTTTAAACTCATATTTTGATGTTGAAACGTTAAAATAAAATTTTTTTCGGATGAAAATTCAATTTAAAAAAAATTTTTATTCTTGATTTAAAAATTCATCCCATGTACGTAGAAATTTCATTATTTTTGTATAAAAGTCCCACAGTTTGCTTGCAAATTAATTTTCTCTCGGTTTGAGGATTCAAATTTTTTTGAACATTTAGGTTGAACCACTTTTTTAAGCAATCATTTTTTGTACAACATTTATATTTTGGTTAAAAATGAATTTCCTTGATTGAAAGTTTAACTATTTTGTTTAAAATTAATTTTCTATGAAAATGCATATTTACTGCTTGGAAATTCAATTTTTCACGAGAAAATTAGATACGAATATTGAAATTTAAGAAATTTTAAATAGAATAAATTCGAAATTAAAAATTCTATTTAACGTCCAATAGTTAAATTGACGAAAACTCCTGAAAAAACGAGAATCCAACGACCAAATTTACAATGAAAATAAGAATAAAAAAATAAAAATAACATCAACGTTTCGGTACTCATCCAGTAACCTCATAAAAACTAGAAAAAGTGCATGTTATTTTATTGTAATTTGATAATAATAAAAACAAAAAAGAAGAAAGAAAGAAGAAAGGGGATGTGGTTGGTTGCTTTCTCATTTTTCTTTCCTCTTTTTTATTTTTGTCAAAAATTTTGTTTCAAAAATTTTTTCAGATTGCAACAAGAGAATTTTTTGTTAGTTCTTTTTGGTCCAAATTTGGTCGTTGGATTATTGTTTTCTTCAGGAGTTTGCATCAATACGAATAATATGTTAAAAAATAAGATTTTGTATAAATTTTGTGAGAAAATTTCTCCAAAATGCAGTTACCGTTTCGGAAATTTCTGTTGCAGTTTAGGAAAATATAGAAACGGTTTTTGCATTAAGCTTTTGTGACGCGTATCTGAAAATTCCTACAGAAATTTGTAACAGTGTACTTAATTTAAATATGTATTTATTGCTTCAAAGAATCGATATCGTTGAACTGAAGACATTTTTCTTAGGGTGTGAGAAGTGAGAAAACAGCCAAAGAAATAATTCTTTGAATTAAACAAATATCACTTAAAAAATTATTTCTTCTAGTATAAAAAAATGTTTCGTGCAGAGTACACGACTTAATTGATTTTGGCATAAAAGTACATTCTCACTGAGAAAAGCATATAAAAACCGTAATCTACGAGAAATAGCCTTCCCACGTTGTAAAGCACATTTGAGTGAATACATACATACATATACGATCAGTAGAAGTACTATTAAAAACCATTGCTGTCTTTAAAACGTGACTACTCGTTAAAAAACGAAGCAAAACACTTGTTTTCAAGCCTTGAAAAATCTGATTAAATTGCACATAAAGTGAGCCCCAATACTCTCCCGAAGTATCATTCCCCATGTTAAGACTAATGAAAAAAGTATCATGCAGGCGTGGGGGGGGGGCAGAATTTCCTGAA
>NC_046661.1:72768996-72783384 GCF_010883055.1 Belonocnema kinseyi | reverse complement strand
GGCGGCCCATGCGGTGAACACTAGCATAGAAAGAGAGTTCATCTCCGGAGAGTCGTGGGACCGGCACCTCTAGAGAAAAAGGTTTTCTCTAAGTACTTAAAGTGGTAAGAGTACTTAAGAGTACCAAGAGTACCAAGAGTACTTAAGTACTCTTGGTGGTTCGGAACCCACCTTAAACTGTAGGTCCCCCTTCCGCCACCAAGTAAGTGTGTGGGGGGTGTGTAAAGGAATAAAGAAGATGGTGCAAGAAAAATATAAACCCTTAGGGGACACATTAGAAGCTTCCATTCCATTCCATATTATTTCAGCTGTAACTACTACTCAAGACCATGAGATAGGAGGTTACTGTCTGGGATAGACTCAATACGATGACCCGAAAAAAGTTTCATGCACCCTGATGGCACGGTGTGACACAAGAACGACCGCCTCCTGCATTTTCCCCGCAGGTGTCTTAACATTCCGTTAAAACGTAGTAATGGTTGACAGGCTATTCACCAGTAAAAACTATTTAGGCTGTCATAAAAGCCCTTCTTTGTTAATTACACAGCCACACAACAAAAGTGTGCGGATCTGGTAACAAGACACACGTATTCCTATGGATTTTTGGGCGCTGAATTCCAATTTGGTATCAAAAATCACCCATCACGTCATGGTTGATCCATAACCTCAAAAAATGACGAAAAATCATGCACTGAGGCAAATAAATTTCAAAATAGTGCCAGTGATGCAAATTTGCACTTCAAAAACATGTCGACAACTATGAAGGATCAACCCTTGCCTGATATCAACTTAGTTAACATAACTTTACCCAATAGAACCTGACCTCACCTAACCTGAATTAGCAGAAATTGATTGAACTACACGTAAAGCTCTGGAAGCATATTTTCCCAGTAGCAAATGTGTGCTACATATAATAGGTCAACTCGAGCCTAACCTAGAAATAAATCTAACCTAGACTAACCTAACCTAACCTAATCTAACCTCACGAAACACAATTAAACTGATGGTGTTGTCCCGTTGTGTTTGCGGTACCGTTTCATTCAGCTTCGGCTTAACCTACATATAGGTTTAACCTATCCTAACCTAACTACTTGTAGTTCTAAGTTTCTTCAAATGAGTAATGTACTTCTAAATTCTTAACCACCTGTAGTACAATGAAATGAATTTTATTCTGTTACAACGGGAACACTTAAGTTAAGTTGTGTTGCGTTAAGCAAAATTTCGTTAGGTTCTGTTAAGTTAGATTCATTTGTAGGTTAAGATCGAGTTAACCTATTAAATATAGCACATATTTAAGACTGAGAACCGTACGCTTACATACCTACACGTGTGGTTGAATTTCATTCGGCTAGGTTAGGTTTGGTCAGGTTTTGTTAGGTTAGGATAGGTTAAACCTCTATGTAGGTTAGTCGAAGCTGAATAAAACGGTACAGCAAACACAACGGGATAACACAATGAGCTTAATTGTGTTACGTCAAGTTAAGTTAGATTAGGTGAGGTTTTTTTTAGGTTAGGATAGGTTTGACCTCTTTGCAGGTTAAGTCCGAGCTGATTCAAACGGTACCGCATACACAACGGGACAACACAATCAGTTTAATTGTGTTTCGCGAGATTAGGTTAGGCTAGGTTAGATTTATTTCTAGGTTAGGCTCGAGTTGACTCATTCGATGTAGCACACATTTGCTACTGGGAAAATAAGCTTCCAGAGCTTTACGTGTAGTTCAATAAATTTCTGTTAATTTAGGTTAGGTGAGGTCAGGTTCTGTTGGATAAAGTTATGTTAAGTAAGTTGACATTAGGCAAGGGATGATCCTTCACAGTTGTCGACATGTTTTTGAAGTCAAAATTTGTATCACTGGCATTAGTTTGAAATTTATTTGCCTCAGTGCATGATTTTTCGTCATTTTTTGAGGTTATGGATCAACCATGACGTGATGCGTGATTTTTTATACCGAATTTGAATTCAGCGTCCCAAAATCCATAGGAATACGTGTGTCTTGTTACCAGATCCGCACAATTTTTTTGTGTGGCTGTGTAATTAAACAATCTTGTGCATTTTCCCACTATATATACGTAATCAATCAATTTATTTACGGATTTTCATTTGTATTATACTTGTTTGTTAAAGATACCGAAAATGTTGTTTTTTCTAATCGCACAGGAGATCCTTCTAGAAAGTTACGATTTTTATTTGTTTGAAGAAAATTTGTAAGGGTTATACTCGCTCAGACCCACAGATTCTGAATTTTTTAATTAAAAATAACTATTTGATAATTACAAGTTTTTAATTTATTAATTTTAATCTTATTTCTGATTTGAAAAAGGTGCGCCTTGAGACAAGTTTACGCTGACCATCTCAGCCAAGACGAAGCTCAAGACAAGAGCTTGACGCTCTGAACTTTGGTCTCTTCTACTTGCTTAAAACTGAAACTTTTTAGATAACAATTTTTTACGCTTTAATAACTGATTAGGTAAACTTCATATTATCTTAAAGGAATGTTTAGGGACTCATAGAATACAAATAATTTGCTCATTAGACCATTTATTTGTTATAAACAAATTTTATGAAAAAATGAGCAAATAGTCTTATTATTGGTAAAAAAATGTATGCCTTCCGAATAGAAATTTTTTTGTTTTTGCACTGAAAATGTTTTAAGCTATTGGATGAATGACTGCTAGTCACAAAAATATTAGAAAAGTTAACAATAACAATTGTTATAAAAACAGTGATTGCTATTGTTAACTTTCCTAATATTATATGATATGTATGATATATAATTACAAGAATAATTTAAAAGTTTATAATAACCATTGTTATAAACAATTCTTCTGGCAAAATACAAAAATTTCAGATTTTTTCAAATTATAATTTCCTTCAATCGCCAGAACGACTTCAGGTATTTCTAACAATAATAAATATTTAATAATATTTGATAAAATATAACAATTTACATTTGTATAAACAAATTAGATAAACAAATTCAAAATTTTGGCCCTTTCGCATAGAAATTTTTTTGTTTTTGCACTGGAAATGTTTTAAGCTATTGGATGAATGACCACTAGTGACAAAAATATTAGAAAAGTTAACAATAACAATTGTTATAAATAATTGTGATTTATAACCATTGTTATTGTTAATTTTTCTAATATTGTTGTGACCAGCAGTCATTCATCCAATAGCTTAAAACATTTCCAGTGCAAAAACAAAAAAAATTCTATGGGAAAGGGCCAAAATTTGGAATTTGTTTATCTATTTTGTTTATAAAAATTTAAATGGCTATATTTCAACAAATATTACTGAATATTTATTATTTTAAGAAATACCTAAAGTCTTTCTGGCGATTAGAGGAAATTATAATAAAATAAAAGTAAGACGAAGACTTATGTCTCGACTCCGTTTTGAGACGCAACCAGACATCGATGTCTTGAAGCCAAACTCAAATTGAACTCAAGTTAAACTTAAGTCAAAGCATTCTGACTTGGGTATCTCTCTTTTTTTCTTATTTTCCTTTGCTCTGAAATCTCGAGTGCTCGACACATACAGTGGGGTTGTTTAATATTTTCAAATATTTTTTTAACAGTTAACTTAAAGGAATACTAAAAAATGAACGTCGTTTCGGAAGGAAAGTTTAAAAAAAGTTGGACAAATTGTTGAAAGAAAACAGTAAATATAACCTATTAAATGTGTTTATTCATGTAAACAGGTTTCAAAAGTATGAAAATGCATAAGAGATTTTTTAAATGCCCACATTTTTGCTAAAACCAGGAGTTGTAAAGTATGATAGTGCGAGTGTGCCAAAATTAGACATGTGGATGATGAGACGCTTTTTTGCATAGATGTCTTAAGTCACATATAATTATTCGGAATCATTCACTCTAAACCTTGCTTACATAATTTAATGTCCAAAGAGCGTCTTAGCAGAGGTTTTAAGAGGAAAAATCATCTCATAATTCCGACATCTGATTGATAAAAATCTGAAGTTATCATTGGAAACGTGTCACTCGCGCACTTGAATGGCAAAATTCATTGATATCTTTTTTTAGGTTTTAGATTTTATACAAAATTTTAATGTTTAGTGAGATTTGCTTACGACTTGGTGCTGTTTTTCGAAAATTCTAAATAAAGAGATCTCTCCCTTAGAAATTGTACCTTAAATTTTTAAAAGCTGTCTTCTAGATACTTCATTAGTTAATAAAGCAATTGCTGTGATTGTTTGAGCGGATTGTAGGATTTGTCGTTTAAAATAAAAAATAAAATTTAATAGGGATTTTAAATACACTTAGCTTTTCCGAAATTTATGTCATATATAAAGTGACTTGGACATCCCAACGTCAATCTGAGTGATTTGAGGACAGATGACTTTAGCTCGTACAACATCGACTGATCTTTCACAATTCTGTGGAAGATGCCGTTATTCGTCTTGCCAAGGAGCTGTTCCCAGGCGTTTTCTCCTACGGTTTCTTAATTAGTACCTTCAAGAGTGTGTACTCGAGATGGATAACCTTTGAAGTATTTTGTTTACCCGGCTATTGAATTCAAGACTAAGTGTTTCTAACTGCCTTCTTCGCTGCTTTATACAAAACCACGCCTTTGCCCACTTCTTCGTTAGCCAGTATAATGTTATGCTTTTGTTCGTGTCCATAACTTTTGGTGACCCGATATCGAGGGATCTGAGCTCATATTCTTCGATGGAACTATTCCAAATGAATAGAGTACCAACGAGACGGCAAGCGTGTTCGATGCCAATACTTTGCTTCTCAGCGAAAGTTCGGAGGACTAAATGTTTTGGATAATACGTTTGTTAATGTATAGAATTCTTAAAAATGAGACCACGAATCTAAAAACTAAATTTGGACAACTAGCATAAAATGCTCCTATTGTAATTTGAAAAAAAGATATTTTTTCCCTGAAAACGAAAAAATTTTGTTTGACAAAAATAAAAACAGACTATCCTTTAGGAATTGTTATTTCAACTATTAATACTCCCTCTGAATTTTTAGGAAAAAGCTTTTAATTTAAATCTGAAATACCATTACAACTTTCAAAATACAATATTAAAAACATTTAGGAATTCAAAAAAATTATTATTAAAAAAACGGTTTCGGATGACTACGTAATAATTTCTTTGGATATTTTTGTAATGCTTCCGGGTATACTCCTTTAATAAGTTGAACAAACAATTTTTAATAGATGGGAAGATATTTAAACACGTACTCGATTAGTTCAAGAAGATTTTATCAAAGTGATCGTTTTTATTATGAACTCAACTTATTTTAAATTGAAGGGATCTTTTTATATGCAAAACTTTTCTACTCTTATTGGGTTGGGAATTTCTCCGATTTAAGCGGAAATAGGGAAAATTGAAAGGTCTTTTCCTTCAAGAAGTTAGATTTTGTTTTGCCTTTTCAATTTCGGGAAATTGAAGATACCTTATTATGTGTTCCTTCAGCCAAGAAGCAGATAGTTGTCGACGATTTTAACAGTTTTCATCAAAACTGAAATTTACCCATGAAATAGAACAAAATAATCTAATCAGTGCTTTTGACATGGAAGTAATTAAAGGTCAGGGTGGTAATATTATTACCAATTGTTATTAGAAAAGTAAATCTTCAGTTAGAATTTTACATTTCTTTTTTGTTCATCCTTTTCAAAACAAATCGCAGTAATCAAGAACTTAGTTAACAAAGCTCTAAGTTTGTGCCACATTTTATCTCATCAAAGAAATATGGTTGTGAATATCCTTTTTCTCCATCATTACCCAAAAACGTGAATCAAAAAACATATCACAATTATGATTCAAAATTATCAAAAACTAAGTAATATTTTTTCTGCAGATAATTAGAAATAATTAAAAGCCTATAGTTCCGTTAATACTTTTTAAAAATATTTTTGGGTGTAATACTTCTACTTTACCACTCTCCCCTCTCATTGATTCTAGCTAAGGGTAGTTCACCTACGACGCCTACACAAGGTCCTCGGGGCCTCAGTAGTCCTTGCGTTCTGTCTACGGACAGGTCATTCTATATCTTTCGGTCAATAAACAAAAGTATTCTTATATCAAGTATAAAATAAGTATAATTCACTAGACCGTCACATAATTTTGGCGATCCTAGCCACGATCCCTTTTGACCGATACGACGTTCTTCGGGGATAAAAAAAAGAATTTGTGAAGTTAAGACAGTTAACTGCAGTTAAGTGAATTGTGGCAACATAGTCCCATATGTGTGAAAACCTACGAGGTTTCAAAGATAGCGCAAGTGTACTACCAGGGCACATAAGGATTATCAGTAAACGATTAATCTTTAGCCAAAAGAGATCACGCTAATAGTGCAAATCAAGTGAAGCTACTAGTGACTCTTAAGAAAGGGGCGACGTCATTCTTCAAAGGGGACACCACGGGAGGCTAAGAATTTCCCGATTTTCCGGCAAATTTTCTGCCTACGGAGCTGCAGCATCCCGTCTGACCTTGCCAACATGAATAGACTACCATCGATTCTCAACTGCGCCAGCGACACTCAAACTCCTGTTGCATAAGTTTAATAAAAATTGTAATAATTCAAAAATAGTAAGAAGTAATACGCGGCTTCTTTCTTCAAAAAAAGAAAACGCCTACGTTTAGTTTATAAAATTAATAAGCATTGCGCAAATTGCGTCGCGATCCGAACTATCAAAATTGTGCGATAAAAATACTACCTCACACTGGCATTCGCAGCGTATAGACAAAATTTAATAGAATACCCGACGGTAAAAACGGAAACAAGTGAAGAATCTTTAGATAACCTAAATCCCGATACTAATCCTTTCCTCAAGGCTCGAGAAATGTCTAAAGAAGATTTATCTTGCGGTTCGCAGGAAGCATCCACAATGATGGATGACCCCATAAAATTTATTATAGAAAAATTGAGTGGTATGGAAACCTTTAAAAAAAAGATAGGAAATGCGTTACAAATTTTAAACGCTGAAAATTCTCGGCGCGCAAGAGAAATTGATTATCTTGCGAAACAGGGAAATATGCTCTTAACGGAAGATGAGAGTTCGGGAAAAGGAGAAAAATATACCTCATGCGAAAATCGTGTTTTACCAGAACCTGAAAATTCGTTTATTCCTCCGCAAGGAAATAAGCAACTAAAAGATCCCGCTTGTCAAAATATCGACATTCAAAAAGTAGAAAATTCGTCTCTTCCTCCACTAGGAAATAATAGAACGGATCAGGCAGAAAATCACGGGCAAAAGGTACCAGTAGTAACTCAGCATCCACAGGAAAGCGTGCGAATATATCATTTTCAAGGCCGAGAGTCGAGAAGTAGCTCTACATCCCAGACTCCGCGAAGAAATTTCACGTCTTCTCAAGCTAATCGGTTACAGAAAACGTCCATTCCTGGGACAACGTCTATTCCCGCGAAGGACATCATCAGAATCGTCGAAGAATTGAGAGGACGTGATGATGTGGGTGCCGAGGATATTATCAAGTCAGTTAAGGGTGGAAAATCGAGATGTTTGCAACCGGATTTACTATTGGATTTCATATTAGCCGAAAAAATTAAGGACCAAGCAAAACGCGCAATTCGCTTCAGTTCAATAGATGATTATGATCAGTTGTTCTCCGCCTTAAGGTAAAATGTAGGTATAATCAGTTCAGTTGAGTTAAGTCGGTTAAAACTCGAATCCGTCAAGCAAACAGGGATCGAGACCGTTCAGAATTATAATATGCGGTTCCGGCAGCATTATAATGAACTAATTTATGCGGTCCAGAACGAACCATCAAATCCAACTTTGTGACGCTTAGCTATTCAAATAGAGCAAAAATCGGCAATTAAAAAATATATCATGACTTTGAAGGATGAAGGTTTGGTATAGGGAAAAGCATCACAATAGATACTCAAATGTTAGAACACCCGGTAACAAACCCCTGACAAAACCGGCCTTTGCTCAATCTAGGACAGCATTCCAACATGCATCATCTCCCTCAAAGTACCCAAGTATTAACAGCCCTCCAAATCATTCCCTGCCTTTACAACAAAGACTTCAGATGTTTTGTGAAATCTGAAAAATACCGGGACATAACGAGTACCAATGCTACAGTAGAGACCGAAATTGTCCGATAGAACACTCGAACTCCCGCCCGCCGAATCGTGTCCACAATTTACAGGTGGAAGAAGAACATCCAGAAAATGTTCAAGACCATCACGAAGATCAACTATCAACAGAGATAGAGTCTCCGCAATATCAGGAAGACTATTTTCAATTAGAGCAAACCTACATAGAACAAACAGAACAGGAAGACTTTTAGTGGACAGTGGATCCTCACTCAACCTAATCAAGGATGAGCTTGTTCAATTAAATCATCCGCGTGAAAAATTTATCAAAGTGTCCTCTATGGGAAACGACCAACACCGGACAAACGAAATAACAAAATTTAAATTCCAGGGAAAAGGGCATGTGTTTTTTATTGTACCAAATGATTTCCCACTACCAGAAGATGGAATTATCGGTGTTCCATTCATGTACAGTTATAAATTTAGCCTTTCAAAGACTCATTTAGAATTAGACAATGTTAAACACGAATTACTCGACGATGGGATATTTGTATCAGAAAATTCGATTGAAGTAATTAACTTTCCAGTAGAATAGAAACAGGGGCACATGCTAATTACAGATTATCCGCATATTCCGGACTCAATTTATAGAATCCAAAACCATGAATTACGAATTCCAATTTCTAACCATACAGGTCTTCGGCTCAAGCCTCAAAGAGCACAATGCGAACATCATACTCTTCGAAAGACTGCGACAAACAGGATTGAAGTTGCAGACTGATAAATGTGAGTATCTCAGACCAGAGTTAGAATATTTAGGTCGCGTTATCGCCGCAGAAGGGGTAAAAGCAAACCCCAATAAAATTCAAGCGGTAAGGGACATCAAAACACCAACAAATTCAAAACAGGTGAAATCGTTCCTGGGACTTGCCGGGTATTATCGAAAATTTATTAAGAACTTTTCCACTAGGGCTAAGCCACTAATTGACCTTACAAAGGAGAATAATCTTTTTTATTGGACATCAGGTTGCGAGACATAATTCGAAGATCTAAAGAACTGCTTATGCTCATCGCCAGTATTAAGATACCCTGATTACAAAAAACAATTTGTTTTAACAACAGATGCTTCAAATGTAGGTCTCGGAGCCATCCTTTCTCAAGATGGTCATCCCTGCTGTTATATTTCTAGGACACTCCATAAACCTGAAATGAATTACGACACAACAGAAAAGGAACTGCTTGCTATAGTCTGGGCAGTCAAGCGTTTGAGGCAATACTTGTTTGGAAGAAAGTTCATAAACTAAACAGATCATCAGGCTCTGAAATGGCTCTTCAATATTAAAGATCCAGCGTCTAAGCTACTCAGATGAAGACTTCGCCTTAAGGGATACCAGTATGTACTCGTAGTCGAATACATAGAAGGAAAAGAAAATACAGTCGCCGATGCATTATCGCATATGTATCGAACACGTGAAGGAGACGTTGAAGAAGGACATAAAATAGAATTACCGGACATCGACAGCGAACACGAAATTTCTGAAAAGGACAGCGAAAATGTTGAAATCGGGCCCATGAAGCTTAGATTTATGGAACCTAAGGACGAAAAAGAAGTAGCTGACGAATATCGGGCATGGAAAAGAAATCGACTCCCTAGCAAAGTTAAGACAAAATCTATCGCTAGCGGCAAAAACTGGATAAAAGTGAGTAAACAGAATCTTTTCTCCCTTTTACGAATCCAACTCCCCGATTATCAAGAAGAATACTAGATTAAAGTTCTGTATAAGAAGATTAAAGACTTCACTAATCGCAAGAACTGGAAAATCTTCAACTTCCACATGGAAGACCCCTTAATAATAAACACTGACAAAGTGCGGTTGCATGACATGCTCAACTTTCTTCTTCATAAAAAATTCCCGGAACATGCATTCTTTGTATGTAATCGACCAAAAAAAGAATTAACGGAAGAAGACAAACAAAACCTTTTGTCTGAAGCACATGGAAATATCTGATCAGGTCACTTTGGAAAAAATAAAACCGTAAAGCGACTTAGAGAAATTATTTCTTGGGATAATATGGAGAATGAAGTCATCGATTTCATTAAGAAATGTGAAATCTGTCAGAGAGAGAAGTTAACACGTATCAGGCCAAAAATTGAAGCAGCGATTCCCGACGTGCCGGTGGCACCTAACGATAAAATCGCAATGGACATTTTTGGACCATTGCCTATAACACAATCTGGAAACGAGTACATACTCTCTATCCAAGAAGTTTTAACAAAGTATCTGGTTCTAATACCGCTCAAAGAAACCAGCAGTGAGTCAATTATAACACAACTGATGGATTATTATATATACATATTTTCTTCTCCGAAACAAATTCTGACTGATCAAGGAGCGAACTTTGTATCAGAATTAGTCCAAAAATTCGAAAATCTATTTAGAATTAGGCACATAAAGCTACAACCTTTCACCCTCAGGTGAATGGAGCATTAGAGAGAACCCACGCGACGGTCAAGGATTTGTTAAAAACTTTTATCGCCGAAAATCAAACGGAATGGGACTTGAACCTCAACCTTACTTGTTTGACTTATAATGTAACAGTTCCTTTTTTTAAACAATCCGAAAACCATGTATGCTCCTGCGAATGAAAAAGAAATATTCAAGTGCAGGTTACTCGAAAAAATCAAAATCTGTCAACGTTCTCATCCAACTTATTTGTTAGCTGATACACACAGTTGTGAAAACCAAAGTTTAGCAGAAAGTCAAGGATATATTATAGTACCTGAAAAACCTATGGACTTAACAACAAACTGCGAAGGAATAATTAAAGATATTAAAATTACCGAGGCATCACTTCTATCGTCAGGAAGCAATTGTATTTTAACCACCGAAGGTGCCATAGTTAACTTAAAACAAAGTAGGGAACTGAGAAAACACATATATTACACAAAAAATATTTCTGTACCTTATAACAGTGATGATCTAGATTTACGCAACGATAAACTGCTACCAATCCAAAAACAGATTGATAATAAACAACTGCTGCAAGCAGGTAGAACATTAGATGATATTGATAATGTTTTAAACAGAGTCAAAAATGAACGTCGAACACGAACATGGACTAAAAGCACCACAGAAACTCTTACATAATTAGGTTATGTTGCGTTAGTATTAATAACCTTATTCTCCATGTACAAATGCGGCCTCTACGATCTAGCACGAAAATGTCTGCCGAAAATCTGTTTCAATCTATTTTGTACAACTAATAACATTGATAATAACACAGCCCCAACGTCAACTATACCTACTATACGTCAACCTACGTTCCACAGGCTCCTCCTGCACATGAAATTGAAAACAGTGAGCCGTTAGTAGCACCTAAAGTTGTTAAATTGCGTTTTTCAGGAGCAAAACGAGTCTAACGAGGGGGGTGTAATACTTCTACTTTACCACTTTCCCCTCTTCTTGATTCTAGCTATGGGTAGTTCGCCTACGACGCCTACACAAGGCCCTCGGGGCCTCAGTAGTTCTTGCGCTCTGTCTACGGTCAGGTTATTCTGTATCTTTCGGTCAATAAACAAAAGTATTCTTATATCAAGTATAAAAGAAGTGTAATTCACTAGACCGTCACATGGGTCAATTTTCTAAAACTATTCAATTTATGTTAAAAGAGTTTAAAATTCATACTATTTTCCTTCTACTATTTAAAATGAATCAATAATAGCTTTCTGCAGAGATCCTTTGAATAAGTTTAGAAAAGGTGGTGTTCTCTACAAGTTCACCTACCAGATTTGTAAGGTGATTGACGAGGGAAAGACTGGCAGGCTTCTTAATACAAGGATGCAGGAACACGAAAGTAATATTCGTTTAGAACGCTGCTAAAGATTGTTCTAGCCAGATATTCAAAGGAATTTGTTGACGGTGACTATGGGTTTGACTGAGATAATGTTAAAATCTTACATAGTGAAAGTAATGAGAGAAAGAGAGATTTTGTGGGATGCTTTATATTAAAAAACAAAAAGAGCTATCTATGAATTTAAAAACTGACTTGGATAAATGAAACAAAAGTTATGCAAATATGATTGATAATATTTAAGAGGGACGTTTTATAAATCTTGGTTTTCTTTTACTTACTCAATTTCTGATGTTTTATGACGGATATTTCTGGTTTGTTTATGGCGGATTTAAAATTGGACACTTACTATAATCTTAGGTATCAAAAAGAGAGCATCATTGTTTCTGTGCTGTTCCTATCTGCTAAATTTTTTCCTATCTTGATAAGGGTGCTGTATTAGTAACGCAACCTTGTTAAATATTATTCACGAATGTTTTTTTTTATTGTGATATGATAATAATATAAAAAAAGATTAAAGGAATTTAAAAATAATTGAAACATACTTATAATCTTATTGTCTTGTTTTTATTTTTCATTATTTTTAATCTTGTTTTTCACGATTAAAGAAAAACTATGCTTCCCATCAAAAAAATCTTCGTAAAAAATTTATAGTTTTTTTTTTGGTTGAATAAAATTCGTCTCATTTATTCTCGTAGAATGTATCGTCTGTACAAAAATTTAATTTTATTTATTTTGAGTTTTGTTTTCTATCAATAAAATACAAAGAACTTATCCTATAAAAGAGTAATTCATGATCAATTTGTAAATATTTTTTAGGTACATACTTTTTTTTCGATCTATCTCCTTTCGTACCTTGCTTTGTTCTAACTTCTTGAATTTTTATCAAGAAAGGCTGGCTACCGAACTCGATGTTTTACTTTTGTCCCTCTAACGGAGTGTCAAAGCACAATGCAATCCGACTGTTCTTTGGAATTTTATCCAATATCCAGACAACTACAACAACAACGACGCCGCACAGTGGGCTGGATCAGGAATTTACTATTCAAAATCACCTACAGCCTGCAATTCAAAGACAAAATGAGTCATTTGTCACTTGTTATTTTTTATCTGTAAATAAATAATTCAATTAATTTAGTTCTTTATGAAAATATATGTCAAAGCATCTTAGAAAAATAAATAATTAGTGGGTAATGTAATGTTACTTGATCATGAAAATTTGTTTTCTGCTATAATTTGCTAATTTTATAAACAAATTATATAAACAAATGCATAGTTTGGTCATTTATGTCAAGAAAGTAATTTTTTTTCTTTCTTATCGCCTTTAATTTGTATTAGCGGTAATTAGAAGTGATGCAGACATGTCACGCGACATTATTTGTTTATTTTATAAACAAATTAAATAAAAAAAATGCATGTTTTGGACATTTATGGTCAGATAGCCATATTTTTCTTTCTTTTCGCCTTCAAATTGTATTATTGGAGATTTCTAGTGATACAGGTTTATAAATCGATAATTTTTGTTTATTTTGTAAACAAATTTAATAAACAAATGCATAGTTTGGCCATTTACAGAAAGAAAGTATTGTTTTTCCTTCCCGACCATCTTTAAAATATATAAGTGGTGATGTTTCTTGATAAAGACTTGTGATTCGTTATAATTTGTTAATTTTCTAAACAAATATTATAAATAAATATGAGTTTAAAGTGAAGTGAAGTTATACGTAAATTTTGGTGAGGTTGGCTAAAACGTAGTTCGTTTTAAAATACATTAGGCGATAAAAAAACGATGAATTTCTACCTATAAATGCCTAAACAAAGCATTTCTTTCTATAATTTGTTTATGAAATTAAGAAATAATAAAATATTATCGATTCACAAGTCTTTATCACGAAACATCACCACTTATATATTTTAGTGATGATCGGGATGGAAAAACGAAACCTTTTTTCTGTAAATGGCCAGATTATGCATTTGTTCATAAAATTTGTTTACAAAATAAACAGCAATCATCGATTTATAAGCCTGTATTACTAAAAATCTGCAATAATACAATTTGGAGGCGACAAGAAAGAAAAAAATGGCTTTCTGACCATAAATGTCCAAAATATGCATTTGTTCATATAATTTGTTTATAAAATTAACAAATAATATCGAATGACAATTTTTATCTTTAAACATCACCACTTCTATATTTTAAGGACGATCAGTAACAAAAATGAATAATTTCTGTCTGTAAATGGACAAAATTTGCATTTGTTTATAAGATATGTTTATAAAATAAACAAATAATGTGGCGTGACATGTCTGCATCACTACTAATTACCACTAATACAAATTAAAGGCGATAAGAAAGAAAAACGATTACTTTCTTGACATTAATGACCAAACTATGCATTTGTTTATACCAGGTGTATACATATGAAACCGGTATTGCCATTTAGCGGCCAGTAGGCACACTTGTAGGCACTGTCGGAACTTACCATTTGTGCTAATTGG
>NC_046661.1:72761956-72768896 GCF_010883055.1 Belonocnema kinseyi | reverse complement strand
CATACTTTGAATAAAATATTTGTTATCATTCTCTTGAAATAAATGTGTTTTTTTCTTGAAAAAATACCGGTTTCATATGTATACACCTGGTATAATTTGTTTTAAAATAAGCAAATTATAGCAGAAAACAAATTTTCTTGATCAAGTATCATTTGGTCGAAAAATTAAGCAAATTCAACTTACAAAAATACTTTTCGAGCAAAAAAATCATAATGTTGACATTATTGTTAATATAATTTGTTTATGACAATTATATTCGAAACCTTACTGAATATTTATTTTGCTAAGATGCTTTGACACATATTTTCATAAAGCACGAAATTAATTGAATTATTTATTTACGGATAAAAAATAATAAGTGAAAAATGACTCATTTTGTCTCCTTGTTTGATTAGGTAATAAACAGAAAATAATTAAAATTTAAAAATCTAATCCATAAATACTCTTGCGCAACTATCGCTGATTATTTTTATTAAAGGAAATTGAAAATCGGTTAAGAATTGTAGGCTGCAGGTGATTTAGAATAGTAAATTCCTGATCCAGACCACTGTGCGCCGGACAGACAGGCAGACAGACACCGACGTAAAAACTTGCTTTTCTGACACGACGCCATTTGATGACGTCCGCGAAAGTTATTTTTTGATAGATATTTTTATCAACAATTATTTTTTCTTCTTCAGGAAAGATATATTTTCTGAAATTGCAATAGAAGCATTTTATGATGGTTTTTCAAATTTGGTCGTTGGATTTTTGGCTTTACTTACAGGAATTCTATGCATCAACTTGATTATTGGACTTTAAATAGGGATTTAAATTTAATTTTAATGTAATTTAAAGTTCTTAAATTTTAAGACGTTTGTATGCACATCGGAGAGCATTCTTAATCGATGTTGCGTCTTCGATGTGGTTTTGTTGCATGTCCACAGGTATGCATAGGTCTCTTTAGAGCCAAGAGTTGTAGCACTTCAGCACGTTTCGCATCATAATTGAAAAATGTATTGTCTTTTTTACGTTGAGAATCTTTGGATCTGTTTCGTTAAGTTTACTATCTGTGAAATTTTCGGGGAATTCCGAATATTATTTTAGGGTTGAGAACATACTCTGAAATTTTTTAAGGTCTCTTTGTTACTATTTTGAAATTGAATTTTTTCTAAATATTTTTACGTGAAGAATTTTCGAACCAGTTTTGTTAAAAACACTAGGCGTCGATTTTTGAGGCTACTTTTAAGTCAATTTTTACTTCAAAAATGTAGTGGCTGTTTTATATTGAGAACTACACTGGAGGCGACTCTTTTGTCCAAACCACTAGAAAGTGAATTTTTATGATATTTGATTATTATTACAGGGTTGCTATAATATTTTGCAGTTCTTTGAAGGTACCTTGTAATCGTTGAAAAGTTCTAGGGATGATTTTTTCATGGTAGCATTAGGGGCTGCATTAAGTTTCTCATATTATTTCTTGCCGATAATAAATACTTAATTCTACAAATACCCGATTTTTTAAGGTTGATGTTATATTTGCACTCTGTCAACTCAAAAGCCTTGTGAAACCAACTTGCACTCAAATTTCAAAATTTGTTTAAAATTGTTGTGAAATCCATTTTGTCAAGGCGTTAACAAGAAGAAAAATAGAAAAATTAAAATTTCATGGGATCACACGAAATTTTAATTTGCTCCAGGTCGGCCAACCAAAACAGTACAAAAGGAAAGATTCTATGTGAAAACAATATAAACGGCATGCACGTGTTAGCACAAAGAAAAAGAAGATATTCAAATTCGTGGAAAAATAAATATAAAAAATCTGTCTGCTTCGCGGGCACATTCTCACCGTGCGCTACGCGCGCGGATCGCTGCGTTCGCAAGTTTGAGCGCGCCTATGGCACGCGACTCTTGGTTCTTGCTCTTCGCGCTCGACAGTATATTTACCTCGCGCTGCGCGCTCGACTTTTCTGCACAGACTATTTAAAACTAAGGGTAAAAGTATCGACAACAGTAATTTAATGATTGTGAATTCTATTTTGTTAAAGCTCCTTCGGCTTTAACGAACACATTCTCATCATGTATCTCGTGCTTCGCAGTCGATTTATCCCTGGAATTTTATATCATTCCCATAAACGTATATTTTTATATTTGGTAACTTGCATTGGCATTTAAACAAGACGAAATTTCATTGTCCCGTTTAAAAAAATTTGCAAATATTTTTTGCAATTCATTTTGAATTCACTCTAAATTATTATTAGTTTATCCTAATTCTTTTCACATACTTCTAAATTTACTCAATTCTATTCATTCGATAAAGTTTTTTAAAGTTTTGATTTTATTCATTTTGAGGTCTTTAAAACTCACCCTAAATTTGGAGGTATTTGATCAAATTCTTTTGAAGATACTTCAATTTTTCCCTAATTAATTTCAAACTCATTTTTGAATTTATTGAATTATGATTGTACAAAATGTATAACTGATTTATTTTGAAAGTGGTTAGTTTAAACATGTTTGTTTTGAAAATGTTATATTAACAAAATTTTTTAACTAATTGAAAATTGTACATTTCATTAGTTTTTGAATATTATATTTATCTTATAAGATATTATCTTAAAACTATTCAGCTTCTACGTTTTTAATTTTTGAAAAAAAGGTCGTGTATCAAGTTCCTTGATTCAGAAAGTGCGCTTTTAATACTTTGAATCATAATTTTTGTTTATTTTTCATGCTTTGAATTTGAAAATATAAATAAGAAAAAAGCCTTTTTGGAGACTTAAAATAACTGGTAAATTTTGGTATGCTAAAAGTTAAAAAAACGCCCTGTCGTATGAAAAAAATAGGTGAAGGGAATTTTGTAGCTATGTTTTCGAACATACGCCCTTATGGATGTTTTAATTGGTCTTGTGTAGTTTCTCCAAACAGTCAATATCATTATTTATAATATTATTTTTTACGATTAAAACGAAAAACACGCGTTTTATCAAGGAATTATTTCAAACAAATTTTTAGATTTTTTTGGGTTAAACAACCTTTCTCTTATATCTTGTGTCATTTTGCCAAAAATGTAATTTTTCTATTTTTAATGTTGTTATTCACGATTAAAATAAAAACTACCAATCATATAAAAAAAACCATTCATAAAAATTGTGTCCTATAAAAAAGTGATTAATAATAAATTTGTAGGTATTTTTTGGCTGCATAATGTTTTCCTCATAATTTTTTACTACCTTGAATAGTTTGACAACAAAATACAATTTTTTATTACTTTTTGTTTGAACAAAATCTGAATTCTCAATTTTTCGAAAAAATTTAAAAAGTTGTTATAATAATCTTGTAGGGCTTTCGAAAATTAACATTGTACTTTTCAAGCACTATGAACAAGTGCACAGAAAATTTTTGGATCATGAAAAAATGTGGTCTCGAAAACTTTCAAAATGCGCTCACTTTTAGAATCTTTATCCAAAATGGCTGACCAACGAACTTGGCATTTAGTTTAGGACACTAGCAGAGTGTATCAAAGGCCAATCTAACAGATTATTTTGTTCAAAAATTATCGTGCTCATAGACAGACAGAAATAAAGACAGACACATTCGTAAAAACCTGTTTTTCGGATTCAAGGGGTCTCAAAACGTGAATTTTTGACCAAAACTGAGAGGGGGGGGGGGTCAAACTTTACACAAATCTAATACCTTCTCTGATGAGAATGTATATGCACATGAAAAAATAAGAAATTATTAACTAAATTTTTTGAAACTATACATGCTATCAAAAAGTGGTTGATAACAAATTTAGAGATCTTTTTCAAATGCACAATTTTAGTGTCATCTTTTATTGTAGTTTGCATAGTTTGGCCGAAAAATGTAATTTTTGGATTTTTCATAATTTTGTATGCTGTGAAAATATGAAATTTTGATTTTTCAGACAAATTCAAAAAATTGTTATGATAATCTTGTAGGGAATTCAAAAAGCAACATTTTTCTTTTTTGACTTTTTTTCATATCGTGCGTTATTTGGCTTAAAATGTTCATTTTCGTGTGTTTTTGGTAATTTTGTAAATGCTATAACTGGTAATTTTAGATATTATGAAAAAAGTCATTGGGATAAATTGTTAGAATTTTTAAATACTATGAATAACCGTACAGAGATTTTTGAATTTTTGAAAAAGTGGTCTCAAAGATATTCAAAATGTGTCCACTTTTTGAATTTTTATCCAAAATGACTGGCTAACGAACATGACCTTTAGTTTAGGACACTAAACGAATGTGCCAAAGGCCAATCCAACAAATTAATTTTTTCAAAAGTTATCGTATTCACGGACAGACAAACAGACAGACATACATACATACAGACATACAGGCATAAAGACATACAGACAGACACATTCGTAAAAACCTGTTATTTGGATTCAAGGGGACTCAAAACGTGGACATTTGACAAAAACTTGGGGGTCAAATTTACACAAATCTAATAATTTCTCTGATGAGAATGTAAAAAAAGAAAATTTCATGCGTGTGATATGAAATTTTGATTTAATCTTAGCTGGGCAACCAAGAGGGTACAAACGAAAAATATTAGATGCAGAAGTAGTACCAGCGTCGTAGAAATGCATGAAAAAGAATAATTAAAGTATTAAAATTGTGTGGGAAGGACACGGAATTTTTATTTGCCCGTATCTGGACAACCGATAGGATAGAAATGAATATATTTGACGTACGGATAGTACAAAAAACAAGCAAGCCTCAGCAAAAGGAAAATTAAAAAATTCAAATTTGAGGGAGATGACACGAAATTTTGATTTGCTTCAGGCTGAGCTACCCAGAGAGTATAATCTAAAATCAGATTTACATACAGTACAAAGGACGTACAGGTGTTAATAAAAAGAAAAATGAAAAAATTTAAATTTCGGTGGTATGACACGAAATTTTAATTTGCCCCTAGCTGGAAAACTAAGAGGGTGCAAATTAAAATATTGGATATGCAAATAGTATAAACGACGTAAAAGCGTAAGGAAAAAGAAAAAAATTTTAATTTCAAGGGGATGACACCAAATTTTGATTCCCTCTAGACCAGGCTACCAAGCGGGTATAAATAAAAATATTGGATATACAAACAGTAAAAATGACGTGCAACCGTAAGCAAAAATGCATTGTGGAAAATTAACATTCCAGGGGGATGGAATGAAATCTTGATTTGCTCCAAGCTGGGTAAACAAGAGGCTACAATAAAAAATGAGATGTACAAACAGTACAGACGACGTACAAGTGTTAGCAAATAGAAAAATGCAAATTTCGGGGGATGAAGCGAAATTTTGATTTACTCCATGTAAGGCACCCGAAGGGCTACAATCCAAAAGATTGGATTACAAACAGTACATACGAAGTGCAAGCGTTAGCAAAAGGAAAAATTGAAAAATTCAAATGTCGGAGGAATGACATTGAATTGTGACACGCCCCTGACATGGTAGCCAACAGAGCAAAAACGAAAATATTTAATGTACATTCATCAGTAAAAAAAACCCTACAAACGTATGCAAAATGTAAAATTATATCATTCAAATTTTTCTGGGAATGACAAATGACGTAATAGCGTATGCTAAAAGTAACTTGAAAAATTTAAATTTCGGGAATATGATATGAAATTTTTATTTGTCCTTAATTCGGCAGCCAAGAGAGTACAAATGAAACTATTAGATTACAAACAGTGCAAACATAACCAAAAAGAACAATTTTAAATTCAGAGGGATGACAGATAATTTTAATTTGCACCTACTTGGGTAACGAAGGGGGTACAAACGAATATATATTGAATGTATAAATAGAACAAATAAGTACGTAGAAACTTATGCAAAAAAATGGTAAAATTTAAATTTCGGGGCAACCGATAAGGTATCAATGAAAATATTGGATGTACAAACTGTAAAAACGTATGCAAAACGAAAAATTTTAATGTCGGGGAGATGACACGAAATATTGATTTACCTGTAGCTGGGCAATCAACAGGGTAGAATTGAAAATATTGAATGTACAAACAGTACAAATATTCGTAAAAATAGAAATTGGAAAATTCCAATTTTGGGGGGATGACACGATAATTTAATTTGGTCCTAGGTGGGCAACTAAAAAGTAACAAACGCGAATATTGAAAGTTCAAACAGCCCACTAAAATCTGTTTTGCCCCTAATATGCTGAATACCTACTCAAAAAGTCAAAATTGTTAACTCTTATTCATACCCTGAGTAAGTGTTGTAATATTGCTTGGATACTCGTTTATAGGAAAAACTTCTGTCATTTGGATAATTGCATAGGCCGACAAAATTTTATCAAATATCAGAACCAGAAACCAGAGTATACTTGTCCGAAGTTTTTGAGTCGGCTGAAGACGAATCTGGGCTCAGAATTACTCTATCACGTCAGGGTTTCGAGATATCCTAACATAAAAGTGCGAAAATCGTAATTTTAGCCTATATTTAAGGTTATGTAGCATCGCAATATTGTTTTTATTCGAATAAATACAGCCATCACCTTAAAAGTATACGCCTTACCCTTTCAAATGCACTTTGGTTCACTAAAACATCTTTTTTTTAGATATTTAATTTTGAAATTTTGAAGTTATATGAGTTTCTCAAGTTTTTGTACATGTTCATGCTACTTAAAAACTTCAAAATTGAATATCTCTAAGAAAAAAAAAATTGAGCAACCCTAAGTGCGTTTGAAAGTGCAAGACCTATAGTTTCAGGTAATGGATGTAGTTTTTCGAAAAAAAATTATATTGCGATGCTACATAACCTCAAATATAGGCTGAAATTGCGATTTTTACATATTTAGATTAGGATATCTCCGAACGCTGACGTGATAGAGCAATTCTGAAGCCAGATTCGTGTTCAGCGAATTCAGAACCTTCGGACAAGTATACTCTGCTTTCTGGTTCTGAAAATTTTCGGCCTGTGTTATTTCCAGA
>NC_046661.1:72758662-72761946 GCF_010883055.1 Belonocnema kinseyi | reverse complement strand
ATTGCCATTTCAGTCATTTTGAATTTTTCAAACTCTTACCAGTGATCACAATCATTTTCTAAACAAATAGTATTTGACCTTCAGAAATGAGAATCAAAATCTATTTTAACAATGTTAGAATTCTTAAGGCACTTACCAGTGATCATACTCATTTTCTAAATAAATAGTATTTGACCTTGGAGACAATATTTAAAACCTACATTATAATTGTTATCTTAGTTATTAATAGTTGATAACGTTAAAAGGACAAAAATTAAATGTTGGTAAATGACGACAACAAAAAATTTTAAATTGATTTTGCTTAAAAAATTATCCATTTTTGTTAGATTAAAGCTAAAAATGATCCACAGATAAATTGTTGAATGTTAATTTTTGTTGAAAAACATGCTTTAAATCTGAATCAGTGAAATTTCACTGTTTTTCAATGAAATTTAACTGCTTAAATTAGCTAGGAATGGGTCACAGACAATCAGTGTAAGGTTACTTATTGATTCAGTGAAGTAATTACTTTTGAGAGTTGGCAGCACTGCACCATATCAATTTAGCAATCATAATAAAATACTATTTTAGTACATTCAATCAAACAATCATAGTAAAAACTTAAAACCCATAAATGTGATCAAATATGCAAAAAGGTAAAAAGTTCCGAAGCTTTTAAATGGCAAACAAACTCACATATTACTTTAATTTTAAGATTGGACTGTCATGCACACACCCGTCAAATAAGTACTTCCTATACGAGTAAGAATATATGCTACTCAAGTATAAGAATAACAACAACGCTTAACTCAAAAACTTAGAGGTTATGCTTCACATGATTTACAATGGTATTACTGAACTGATTAGTGAATGAGTCCGAAATCACTGATTAATCAGTGAAATGTTTAACTATTATTTCAATCAGTGAATTTTTCACTGATTCATATTTAGAGAGCAGAACTTTTTAGTTTATAAATACATGAGGTAATATTATTATGTAAAAATAAATGTTCTTTACAACTATAACTGTTAATTGTCATTCAACCATCGCTAAAAGTTGATAGATTTGTTATTAACAATTTATTCCTTTGAAAAAATGAAATAAGTACTCCGGGGAATAACGCGACATTGCATTTATTAATGGAATTTATCTGAATAAGCATCAATTATTATTATCTGAATACATTTGATAACTAGGTATCATTTTGGAGTAGTGTTTGGTTGATTTTGAAAGATAAACTTTATTTATCACATCGTAAATACCTGTTGTGGATAACTGTTCGTAAAATTTGTTAAAAAATATAAAATTATTTAATAAAATTACTGTATTCAATATGGAAACAAGTTTTCTATATAAATTGTTGGATTTAGTGCGAATTATGTGACGAAAAACAGTCGGTCCCCGTGAAACCATTTTCGTGCTATTGTTCCAACTTTAGCTTCCCAATTCCACACAATGGGAAAAGAATTATTTCTCTGTCTCCATCATAATGATAATTTATATGCAAAGGATTTTGCATGTGAAATATATAATAATCTTTTAAATATAATCATTACTAATTTTTCTAAATATAACATGATTTTTTAATCTATCTTTTCAGGCATCAATTAATTATTGATGAATCTCTAGAGTATATGGGTGATTCTAAAAAATTGGCCAATTTGTGTCCAAGAAATGCAATCCATAATAAAGAAGAGATGGGCAATGTAAAAAATTCTCATAATAGGAGCTCCGAATGAAGAAAATCCTCCCTCATTTTGATAAATCTTAATTATTTCTAATTGTAGCTAAAAATAAAAAAAACCATCAAAAATGTCCTGTCGGTCCCGTGTCCCCAGTACGAGTTTTCTCGGATTTTATCAACATTAAACTACTATTACCGTAATTTATCTCTTTGAAACCTAAATTATATCATTATTATCAATAATAATATTTAAAAAATAAATTTTGTAACTTCGATTATTGTTTTATCAATTATTACAAAAAATTTGAAACTTGTCTTTCGTTTTCATGTCCTGTTGGTTCCACGCATATTTAATTGGTTTTCATATAAGAAAAAAGATTTAAATCAATGTAAACTTGGACGAGATTTGTTACTCGGATAGTTCTTCAATCAATTTCACGCGTAGAGAATTGAAAAGTCAATTTGGCTTTTCAAAAAATTAGTTAAGCTGTGCTCTTAGACACGCTTACCTTAATTATATGTCCTGTCGGTCCTGCCCAAAACTCCTCAATTACTTGAGAAATTCTTAAAAAAGAAGATCGAATTTGGATTCAGCGAGTGAAAATGTACAGGTATAGACTTTTAACAAATTTATAAGGTTATTTTTATATGCAGAATTTTTATATGCATTAGCCTCTCAGATAAGAGATTGTTTTCTTTGTCAAAAAGAATCAAATTTATTTTAAACCTAGTTCGGTACAGTTTCTTGAGTGATTTAAAAATGTGAATTGGTATATGATTTGTATATTAATTTGGAAAGTTTCTAGCACTCGAATAAGATACATGAAATTTTTCCCATGAATTCAATATACGTTTCGTCTTGAAAAATGACTTCTGCAAGAATGTTCGTTTTTGTGAGGGAAAGCGGCCCTAGTATTTTAATATAAACCGAAAGATAAATGGTTTCCCTTGATAATCACTCTGCTTAACATGTCTCACTTGTACATGAAGTTAAGAATGAATATGCTCATGTTTCAAGTGGAAGTAAGCAGATTATTTACCATTGCTGTAAGTTATAGTACTTTTCCGTCCTTTAAAGGTATTAAAAAAATTACAAATAATTACCGGCGATCCAGAGTAGAGACACGACTCACTTATAGTCAGCGGGTCTCGCGATGATACCAACACCAGTGCTTGTGATTCAACCTGTCTTCCTGTATAAGATACAACTTGTCAGTAAGTTCGAATGTTTTTGGTAACTTATTTCGTAACTCGTTGATTGAAAAAAAATGGTATTTCATAAGGCTGTCAGACAGAATCTCTAACCTTAAACCTTAATTGCCTCATTTTGCTCAGTAAATTCTAGCAATAAATATGTTTAAATACAAACAGCTAGTCTTTTCTAAATAGGCGTTGTATAAAAGAGCAAATATCAGTATACTTTAATAATTTTTTATCAATTAAAATTTTCGAATTTTCATGTGAATTGAGGTTACCGTTCGAATATTTCATTACAGTACATCAGCTATAAGTAGATAAAAAACTATTATTTACCATATTCGAAAGTCTAACTTTCGAATCAATATTAAAATTACTACCTAGACGCTTATATTGAGAATTGAATTACAATGAAATTCTATA
>NC_046661.1:72753300-72758562 GCF_010883055.1 Belonocnema kinseyi | reverse complement strand
TGATATTGACGTGCAAATATATTTTATTTAAAGATCTTATATCTAGTGAGAAATTTTATTTATGCGTTATACAGGGTGACTTATTTTAATTCATAGTAATTTACCAGTACTAATAATTTTAACCTTTAGGTTAACTTTCAAGGTCATTTGAAGGTGAAACGGTTCTTTAAAATGCAATTTCCTATTGTAAACTGCTGATTTCAAAAGAGCGGAAAATTTCACGTTAATTTTTTCGTCAAATTTGACTTTAGAAAGGTCAAAAATCAAGGTTAAATGTTTAAAAGACGGTCATATGCCCTTTTTATGATTATTGTCGTTTTATGAAAATATTACGTTCAAGATGCTTTTAAAAAGTCAATCAAATGTAAAAGTGTGAACCTGCTTGACCATCCTAACCCTTATATAAGTTTTCAAGGTCATTTGAAGCTCCAGATGATTTTAAAAAAAAAATCCTTGTTTTAAACTACGAATTCGAATAGAGCGAAAAATTTTACGTCAAAAATGTTCTATGGAAAATTTGTACAAGTCTGTACTATCTTGATGATCCTGATCATCAGATAAATTTTAGAAGTTATCGATGTTAAATTTTTTTTCCTGCAGAAACTATATTTTTGTTATCGGATTCGTAGTTCACGAAAAATCGCCCGTGAGAAATGATAAGTTAAAATATTTTATTCTTAACATAGAAATGTCAAACCTAGAGCACTTGTGTAAAAACACGCTTAGAAACCTCACTTTTAGCGTTTCTCGGGAACAACTTTGTGGACAATGACTGTCATTGTTTCAATAACCGAAAGAGTAACTGTTTCAAATCACTTCCTTTTTGCTTACATTTTAAAAGAATCTTGAACGTTTGCTATTCTCAGAAAACCACGATAATTAGAAAGCAGGGTGTCTGACCATTTTTTAGACATTCACCCTAAATTATTTACCTTTCTAAGTTGAGAAAAGCAAAATTCTCATAGATTATTTTTGACGTTAAATTTTCCGTTTTTTTTTTTTAAATCCGCAGTTAGAAGTAGGGCTTTCCATTTTTAAAAAACGTCTTGAACTTTAAATAATCTTAAATATCATTTTCTGTTTAGTACCTTTCTAATAATAACAATATTTAATTGCGATAACATTTTCTATTATTTTCAGAAACTTTTCCTAGATAGTTGACCTCATTTGTACTTTAAAGTCAATATATCTCGGCCGGGCTTTCATGGACAGGAATCGGTCAGTAGCCGACCGGCCTACATTTTTCTCGAATGACTTTGTCCGGAGTTCGCAGATTATTGCCCAGACCAACTCTGTTTAGATCTCATGGTCGGGAGCCAAACGGACACTGGTCAGGATGATTTCTTTGAGTATAAATTACACATTTTCTAAGGGCCGTGACATTATCAAATATGTAAATATAGATGCTAGATGAATTATTATTTGAAAAGTATAATTTAAAGGTTTATTATGTCAGTAAAACAATTTAACGCCATGTATGTATGGCGCTTTCTGCTTGTGATCCGTAATAAAAATCAACCTTATTTCAGTAATCAGTTCGAAAACCCTACTTAGTGCTCAGATAATTATTATTATAAGTTGAAGTATACTATTTTGTATACATTTTTTCCTTTCTTCCATTCTAACCCAAAAGCAGCAAGTGGTTTCTAAAATGAAACAATTGCCAGGAGATTCTATCATCACAAATTGAAATTGACTCGAAGTTCCTCGCCAGAATAATTGGTTAACTTGATTTGACTTATAAAGTTCATCGTATTATTAATGGTGAGCCTTTAAAGACAAAACAAAACAAGTTACCAATTTATCGCCTGAAGCAACATTTTTTAACCGCTTTGTGGCCGGATTATCCGACCGGATCCCGGCTGGTACTAAAGATGGAATCCGATCATTTTATTGTGGCATTTTAACCGAATTCCGGCCATTTTCCCCGACTAGCGTCCGCCTACAACTGGGGTTATCTGGCCGAAATCCGGCTGGTTCGCTTATTTAGACTCGGAGATACGAATGACATACACTTTCTAAGAACAGTCGCCAGAAATAATGGAATTTTTTTCAAAATTAAATATTGTTAATATACATCTTTTTCTTCAGGTTTGACCATTATTTCATGTATCAAGAAGTATCCGGAGTAGAAGGTCAATAAAGAACAAAAGAACTTGATTCTGAGAGTGGCAAGATTGCGGACCCTGTGTAGTCCCTTTTCAAGCATGAATCATTAGTTAGACTTTTTAAGTAAAAGCAAAGTTGATTTTTGTTTTAATTATTGAAGAAAACGAAATATGAGTGATTCACAAATTCATAAACAACGTTTGTCATAATGTCTCTTTTCATGCGGAGAGTTCCAAAAAATATTGAATAATGTTAATACTACAAAAACACAGATAGTTATATTATGCGTATTATGCAAATGTTAAAATTACACGTATTGTATTATATATTTGATACAATTTCAAATAAAGAAAAAAATCTATATTTTTAATATTGCGTAAATGCTATTTCTAATCTTTCTCCTACTACATTTTTTAGGTTTTCAGTCCACTTTAGGAATAATAAGATGGTGATAAACTTAATAAATGTGTTTCTCCTGTAAGTATGTTGATTAAGATGTTAATGGGAGATTTATTTTCACATGAGAATTACAATATGTACCATCTTCAAGCTGTTGTGTAGGCTTCGCGCTTGATTGCCACCTGAGCGTCCCTTGACAGCCTATACGTTCGAATAGTCACTGCAGTATCGGAAGTTATTTACGTCACGACTCTGAGCGTGATTGTGCCACCCACTGTGTTCAAGCTCAAATCTGAATATCAAATTACATCACTTTAACGAATATAAATATTTGATTAAAATATTGTGAGATAATAAGCAGTCTCCTTTTTTAATAGAAGTATGAATGCAAAGGGAAAAATTGTTCAATTAGCTTAAACCTAACCAAAGAATTGAAAAAAATTATTAAAAATTATTTATGTAAACTGATTTTCCTCTCTGAACTCAGTTCTATTGAAACAGAAGTATCTCTTAGTATTTGAGAAATAGAAATTGCTCGTATTTACTGAGTAAACTGAGGCAATTGACTTGTGAGTTCTATCAAAGTAAATTTACTTAGCTTCAAACTCGTTGTAATTTGCTATTTGAATGACATAAGAAACGAAAAATTGTAATAAATTTTAAAATTATGAACAACTTATAAAGTTATAAATAATTCTTTCACATATTGAGTAATGACGATTCGATGCAGTAATAAGTGAAGTAATTTAATTAAAATATTAAGCAATGAAATTTAATAAAAAATTATCAGGGACGCAAACCAAATTTTTTAAGTCACTCGTTCACAATTTACAATTGTTTGAATAGTATTACATAACACAGAATTTTATACTTGGATGGCTAAACTCAAACAGATAATAATTCATTTTTGGTTTATAAATTATCATGCAATAAGAAAAATTGTTTATAAAATTCTTCATCATGATCTACATATCATAGTAAAGTTAGAAAATCAATTATGTACAGTTTATTATGTTAAAAGAATGAAGTTATTAAGTCTCAAAATAATTCAACGGTGCATTCGTTGATTCTAAATTTTTAGATAAATTAAAATTTTAATCCGATGGCCAAATTTAATAAGAGGGTGTCATGCACTAATAATTTTTCGCCTATTTCCTCTAAAAAATGGTTACCTTTATACAATTGCAATCTTAGTATTTTTCTGCGATTGGAAAATGGGAGAAAGTAGATTGGGAAACCGAAAGCTGTTGCCTGCCAAATATTGTAGCAGCTTACAGGAAAACCGATAAACACGATTTACATATAAAAAAAAGTTATTTTGCCCGGACGCGTGTTCAGTCGACTGTCCAGAAACGAAGATGAAGGTGGAGAAAATAAAAGTGTATCGTACGCAGGTGGGCAGACTCGGGAGAGACAATACAAATTATGGTTAGCCACAAGTCTTTAAATGATCGGGAAATCCGCTAAACCGACCAAAAATTTCAAACAAAATCAAATTATGCTAAAAATTTATTACGCAGGTAAGCGGCTGAAGCTTGTACAATATATTTTCTGATACGTACACTCTTTGGAGCCCATTTAGAAATATGGATTTATAACAATCCCATAAATTATTATTTTATTAATTGTTTTGATTAATTATTGCAAGAATGGTAATTGTATACAATTATTTGAGGCAAAAATATTCTGTGTGGAAAGGGCTGCATGGACATTTAAATAATGAAATTTTTATTAACGATATATATATTATTAACGTTTCATCAAATTCAATGTATATTAATAAATAAAAATATAAATTAATAAAAATTTCAGTAAATATCGTCAAGCAAACAATTTTTTTCGATGAGGAAAACACTCGAGTAAGAATTTGTTTACCAAAATTGTTTATAATAATTACGTTAAATATTATCATAATTAACTCTGTTCTGTGAGTTCAGATACAGTGAACGTATACTCCATACGACTCGGCTGAACTCAGGCGACTCTAATGACTCGCAGTGACTTGTGCTTTGGAGTAGTAACGCTTTCTCCAATTCTGTTACCTATAGATCGAAAGATTAATTGAAAAAATATTCTCAGATGTAGTCTGACTCTTTAATCGAGAAAGATGACAAAATAAAACAGGTTTTCGCAACGAACACACTCTTAAAGCATCGATAGAAAAATACAGAATACTATACAGCAACGTACTTTGTTGCTTCGTTAAACTTTCTCATACAGCAACTACTGTAAACAAATGATGATTCAAATTGATGATTCAGAATCAAGTATTTTCTCAATCTACGATATCTGTAAAGTTGGAAAAAATTGAAAATAAAAAACAGAGTGTATGAAAAAAGGATATCGTACACTGCGAAAAATGGATTTTACCTTTTATGAGCTGGGATTTTAAATGTTGAGACAGCAATCTATAGATATTAAGCCATACAATTTGGATCATAAGTTTTATGATCCAAGATTTAAAAAATTAACATCCAGATTATGCAGCTTAATTTCCATCGATTGCTATCCCACATTTTAAAATTCCAGATCATAAATGGTATAATCCATTTTTCTCTGTGCAGATATGTTAAAACATAGGTAATATCTGCAACCAAACCGACGAGAAGCTCAACAAGAATTATAGGAAGTTCGGCTTCCAAAATTGTTAAAAAAATAATAAGCTTCGAAAATTACAAATTCAAAGATCGCTTTGAATAGTGAAGTTTGAAATTTCTTTAAATATGCGAGTATCCAAAAGTAACGAAACATTTC
>NC_046661.1:72749315-72753200 GCF_010883055.1 Belonocnema kinseyi | reverse complement strand
TAAAATTTTCATTTTTTTTTCATACCATTTTTAAGGGTTATGCTCGTTCAGACCCACCGAGTCTGAATTTTTAAATTAAAAATAACTAATTTAATAATTGCTAATGTTTCACTCATCAATTTTAATATCATTTATAAGCCAAAAAAGGTTCGATAATCTCAGTCAAAACAAGGCTCATCTTGAGTCATGTAAACGTCGTCTTAGCCAAGACAAGGCTCGACTTCAGACAATCAAACGCCGTTTCACCTGCCGTTGCCATAAAAGTAAGACGAAGGCCTATGTCTCGACTCAGTTTTGAGATGCAGCCAGACATCGATGTCTTGGAGACGAACATAAGACATACCTAAGTCGAACTTAAGTCGAAGCATTTTTACTCGGGCCACAATAATTTACTCATAATAATTTATTACCCATTTTTTTTAAATGTAGCTTTATTCTTTTTGTTAGAAATGCATCTATTTTGTGAAAAGTGAAATATTTTGATAATATTATTTTCTTAAATTAATATTTTTGACTGAAAACTTAACCATTTAACTTTTGCTTGAAAATCGATTGTTTTAGTTGATAATGGATCTATTTTGTTGAAAATTCATCTTTTTTAGTAGAAAATTAATCTTATTGGTTGGAAATCCATCTTTTTGATTAAAAATTAACTATACCCGGTAGAAAGTTAAACCACTGAAAAAAAAATTAATTTTTTCATGACCGTTTATTATTTTAGTGGAAAATTCGTGTCATATTGTACTCAATATTATACCCGCGCGCGTACGAACGTGCTCGACCAGCGCTGGAGGTCGGAGCGCGGTCACAAAAAAAATCAATAACTTTTAAACTACTGCGTAATACAAAAACATTTTTTACCAAACTTTTCGAAAGAGATTGTAGAATCTACTGGGACATGGAAGAATTCTTTCACAGCCGCCGAAGTGGATATAATTTTCAAATGTTTAGAACAAGCGATTATTAAAACAATAAAAAAATGTTTTTTACTACCGAAACATTTTTTAGCGTGAAGTATACTTCGTTAAACAATTTTCATAACTCAATTGTTGAATTTCGATGAACAGTTTTCGAGTAATCCATTTTTGAAAAAATAAAAATGATCAAGAAATTTGATTGTTAATAACTTTTAAAAAAATAAATTTTTTGCAAAAATACTTTAGGGGAGTTATTTTGATATAAAAACTACTGCACCTGTAAGCATTGTATTTTTGTCCATTCGTCGGATTTATGTTTTATATTATATTCAAATTCCAACGTTAAATATTCAATTTCTACTAAAAGCCACTTTTAGAAACTTTTACGACTGTTACAGTGCGATACCGCCAGACTAAATCTTTATTTTCCCGGAACAGAATAAGATTTTTCTATAAGCTCTTTTTTATTCTTATTCAACCTCCTCATAGTTCTGGAGCAAGTTTTTATTATGTTTTAAAGTTGAAAAATAAATTTGCAGTCTCTGTTTAAACACAATTTTCAAAACCCACGAAATTTTAATCTCTTTGAGATTGTAAACTTCCACATTTTATTTCTCGGAACTGGATAATTGTGTTTAATCGTACCTTTTTGGCTTTAAATTAAAAACACTAAAGCTAGGAAGTAACTTTTGTTTTTATCTTTATAGGCTGATTTCAATTTTATGGAATGCTATTTCGGTCTCCTAAAAAATTTCATTTTCGTTTGTTAGATATCTAATTCTGTATACTGCAACCCTTGAAATTTTGTTCCAGTAATAAAATAAAATATATTTAAATAAACGCCGTTTACTTCACTTACCTATGTTTGCAATTTATTATACTATTATACTATTTATTATATCACATAATGTGCATTCTTATATTTTATAAAAATGTATAAATAATTACTAGCTTTTAGCAAAATTTTATGAAATTCGAAGCATTTACAAATTTTTATTTTTAAGACTTATTTATTTCTAATTTCAGCTAGCCTTCGATTTAATGCTCAAATTCAACTTTTCGAGCCCTTTTTTTACACGAGGAGCTTTATCAAAGTCGGGCCAGATATTTAAGAATCTTTCCTTGTCAGTATAACTTGAAATTTGTTCCTAACCATATTGCTTACGACATGTTTGTTTCTGTTCGCGTTGGCGATCGAGCGTTTATTGCCTCGATATTGCCAACTCAATCTCAAATAAAAAGACGTTTCACTCCTTGGTACACAGAATATTTTATGTAACTAATGTATAATTTACAAGTTCTTCACGTCTTACATTTAAGGTTAGGTGGACACGCTTCACGATCACACTGGGGCGACAATGAACTTGTATACGCGGAGAACTTTTATAATAATCTGACGATCATAATTATTCACAACTAAAAAGACTCTGATAAAAACGTATAAATCTTGCCTGCGTTACGTAAAAAAATAAATAGAAAAAACATTTGAACTCCTTCACAAGCCGCGTTTATCACACGAAGACAGGCTACTTCGTAACAATTTGTTTTGGCAAACGCAAAATAGTAGATTCTACAACAAGCGGGATGTAGCGTCGATTATCAATGAACATGAAGTTTGCTGTGTTCGTACGGCAAACTTCATGCTCGTTTATAATCGACGGTTCATGCTCGTTGCAGACTATGCTTTTCCAAATCTGCGAGGGCGGAACGAGAGAATACGCACGTCCTGAAGAATCTATTTTGCGATGTGCAGTTTGCAGGGAGAAGGGGTAGATTAGGAATGCGTATCACATTAATTAGTTCTCTAAAGAACTAAATTCCACTTTACTTGGCTGCGATGTCAACAGTCGAGGAAACACCAGCTCAGATGCTTCTGAATAAGCTTGTAAGTTTCTAGTTCCGGCGGGGGCATTGAGGAAAATACTGAATTTATAATTTGAAAAAAATACAACACTAACGTTCTCCAGAAACAGGGCTATGTACGTGTCCGTTTATACACCTTCAGATTATGTGGTACAAATATTAAATAAAAAATGTATCCTTGTAAGCGTATTTTGGAAGGTTCTAAGCACCGAGTCATTTAAAAATCCTTTAGCTCGCTCACCCTTTACGGTCAGACTTGAACTTAAAATGGGCCTTCTGTTATAACTATTATGACCTCCAGATGAAATTATTTTCATCTGAAGGTAACAATATTTTTTATATGTCATTATATAACATATTTGTTCACAATGTAGCATAAAACTTAAGGATGAAATCATATACTGCAGAAAAATTCTTTACATTTCTTATTGTGAAAGTCTAAAATTGTGAAAAAAATCATTTTAATATGTGGAAAATAATATAATTTACATAAAGAAAATTTTCACAAGAACTAGATTAGTAGTTAGAAAAATAGCGAAATTATGTATGCATGAAAACCCCCTCCTCTCATAAGAACTATACTTCTTTCTTAAGAAGCGTGAATAATAGTGCAATATATTAAATTACAGTAAAAATTACTTATATATACCTTGCAGGGTTGGTTTAAAAAGTACTTACTATTTCCAATATCCTTTTCTTTCTGTGACTTCATGGTATTGGTAATAAAATTCTTCATATAAAACTGAATTGAAGTTTCTGTAGATCCCACATGAAGATACACGAAGAACAACAGGACTATTCTGTAAACCACCTCGAGTATAAATATGTAGAGTGAACGAAGCACAGGTTACGGAATTTCGTGCGCGGAGTTCCGAAGCTTCAGTTGTAGTTTCGGCTTTAGCAGTAGAGGAGTAATTCCATTGGAAAACGTCTATTTCAATCTTAAAATAAAAAAGAGGATTCTCTGCCCATACTCGGTCTGCATTACGGATTAACTACCGGGTTAACAAAAACAGAATTGTCAGATCTGAACTATCCGTTCCGAGTTTGTATTTTCTAAGTCAAGGGAAAATTACGTTCCGCAATACAGAAGATTTCCTCTCAA
>NC_046661.1:72742632-72749215 GCF_010883055.1 Belonocnema kinseyi | reverse complement strand
TGCAATTTCGTCATAATGACAACCGCGGAAGGTCACCATGTCGCTTTCGGCGAAATAGATGTAAACTTATAACTAACCCCACGTCTCACAGCCGTGAGATTGGTGGCTACAGTCTATACTGGATTCAATTTTATAGTATAGCAAACGTCTCGAACTCCTTGAAGACACAGAGCGACCGAAGTGAAACCATCTTCTCCATGTGCTCCGCAAGTGTCTCGGCATTTCGTGGACACGCTAGGATGCTTCTTAGGCTATGAACCAGTGAATGCTTTCAAACTCCGATAGCGTCGATGATCAGGACTAGCCGAACTGGCTTAAATAGCTTAACTAATTCTAAGTACAACGATCAAACTCCCTTTTAAGGTTTTTCTGTTTCTTGTAGCTGATATTCTCGGCCAGTGCTGACAAATAGATAACAAATGAGATCCGTTTTTCAGACTCACGAAGAACTTTGTCCTGACTTGAGTGCGCGACAGAAAGAATTTTCGAGAATATGTATTTCCATTATATTCTGTTTTTCTTTTTTTGGCAAGTGGCTCTATTTCCCTTGGAGCGCTTGGCGGAGCTATATCAGATATTGTAGCGTAAGAGTTAGACAGATTGTAATCATTCACGCCATACTTAAAGAGGCCGGTCGTATATATACTCGGCTGGGGAAAAAGCCAAATAGAAAATTTTTAATTTTGTATAAATGCACTTTCCTAAAATTGTGCTTCGATATGCAGTTACTAGGAAATCCGGAAACGTACTCAAAGATAAGTAATTCATAGCAATTCATTATAATTTTACGACAAAAAAAAAAGAAAAAAGAAAATTTAAACCTACAAACTAAAAAGCGGTGAGATTTGAACGGGGGGGGGGGTAACTCTCTTTTTATTGTAAACTCAAAGGTGTAGATGAATGGCGACTGGGTGTTTGGAATGCTAGGGGAGCAAATGATCTAAAGGTAAAAGAATTGCGTGAAACTATGGACGTGAAGAAACTAGACATTTTATGTGTGTCTGAAACAAAGAAACAGGGATGCGAAACTAGAGACATAAGAAACGGCGTGTTGAAAGGCGGATTTGAAATGTGGTCAGGAATAGACTGTGAATCACATGGTAAACAAGGAGTAGGTCTGATTTTGAATGAAAGAGCAAAGCAGCATCTCTTCTGGGACATTTTAAATGACACAATAAACATTTGCGAACATGGGGAAAGAATAATTCTACTAGGAGACATCAACGGTTGGGTGGGCTTCCAAAATCAGGATACAGAAAGAGTATCAGGTAATTTTGGGGATCCAAGAACAAACTATAACGGAGATAAATTAGTTGGTCTATGCTTACAAAGGGTTCTGTTTATTACAAATACTTGGTTTAGGCATAAAGTGTTCCATATGTACACCTGGTCTAAAGGAAATAGCCGCATTCTAATTGACTTTGTTGTTGCGGATGAAAGACTAAGAGAGTTAGTCAAAGATACAAGAGTCATGAGAGGTCCTGAAAGCAATACTGATCATTACCTTCTGATCTCAAAAATTAACTTAGGTCGGGGATGGAGAAAAAAGAGAACTAAGAAAGCAAAACAAACGCGAATCAAAATTGAGAACCTACAGAAACCGGATGTACGAATAGATTTCCAAAATAAGATAATCGAAAGCATAGATAGGGCAACATGGGAGGGCAGTATAACAAAGATACAGAGGGCGCCTGGACAATGTAACGGGATATGCTTGTTAGATGTACGACCGAAGTACGTGGTACCGCAGATGTAGGAAGAATGTCTGGTGATGCGTGTTGGAATGATTGAACTCAGGCTGCCCAAAAAGCAAAACAAGAAGCATACAAGAGAACTTTGAACATCGCAGGTCTTAGCAATGAGGAAAGAAATAGACGTAGAAATGATAATAGACGCGCAAAAAGAGGATAGTTAAACGATTAGTTAAAAAAAAGTAAAGATACAATTAGAGCAGAAGAAGAGATAAAAATACAAAACGACTTCGAAGGATGCAGGAAACTACTTTATAAAAAAATGAAAGGAAACAAAAGTACAGAAATTGTCAACATGAGAAATAGTAGGTGGGAAATGGTATACAATGCAGACGGAATACTAGAGGCTTTCAGAGACTATTTTAGGAGACAATTCGGGGATAAAGCTATAGGACACTAAAACTGCGATGTTGAACACGATGCGATGGAAAACTTAATTGAAAAAGTCTGTGTCACTGAGGTTAGGGATATATTTAAGAACTTGACAAACGGTAAGGCAGCCGGGGTAGAGGATATTAACGCTGAAATGCTTAAACACGGTGGCGCGTGCATACGACATAGACTGTGCGAATTGATAAATTTATGTTTCGAGATGGGAGACTTCCCAAACGATTGAAAAAAAGCGATTATTGTACCAATATACAAGAGAAAGGGAGATAAAAGCGAGTACAATAATTATAGAGGGATTAGCTTATTAAGCACCGTAAGTAAAATATATTCAAAAATACTTATTCGTAGGGTAATGAAAATAACAGAAGCAAAGATTTGGCAAGTCCAAAGTGGGTCTTCATGGTTATTTATATTATTTATGGACAAGTGTTTAAGAATGGTTCTCTTCGACGAAGAGGGTGTGGATCTCGAAACAGTAAGGGTACGAGGGTTAGTGTTCGCAGATGATAAGGTTGTTATGGCAGAGTCTATCGAAGACATTCAAATAATGTTGAATTAACGCAACTGACATGAGATTCATGCGCATAATATGCGGGAAAACCCTAATCGAGAAAGTAAGTAACGAGATAATTCTAAAAGAATGTGGTGCAGAAGAGACGCTAGTAGACACATGGCAAAGAAATCGGTTAAGATGGTTCGGGCATGTTGAGAGAATGCCAAATGAACGACTAACGAAACAAGTGTATAAAGGTAAAGTAAATGGCTTGGGGCGACTAACTTTCCAATATAAATTTGTAATGGTGACTAGAATTTTAATTATTTTATTTCAACATGTTTACATTTGGCGTGAAATAATATAATTCAAAGGAGAATTGTGCAAAGTATTGATGTCTGCAAACTTTCAACATTCTTCTCATCATCACTCACCTGTAAAACTTTCCCTTTTTTGACAGCATTCCTACAGTAAAATACACCTTACTGCTGTATAAAAAAATATCCTGCCTTAAAATATTATCTATTTTGATGATGCGCAGGTAGTTGTACGGTGAAAACTGTAAACGCCAACATAAACTTCGGCTTAAAGTCTTGAAATCTAGAGACTTAAAGTGAATTTTTAAACTTAAACATATCAACGTAGTAGGCTCAAATTCAATTTCGAATATTGTATTTAACACAAATACTATTTAGTTGTACTAGAACATATCTGAATTTATTGATACGAAATAGAAATCAGACTTTTTCATTATATTTAATTTCTGTAACGTACATTTCTACCTTGTACATGATGTTAATAAATTGTTATACTGCAAAAAGTATCACCCTATATTTCTATAAATCATATGCGTAATGTAAAAAACGGTGTTACTAAAATATTCAACCATGCAGATTTGTACAAAAAAGAAAAACTTGGTATAATTCTCTTTTTAATTACATTTATTGTCAAAAAATGTAAAAATACTAAAATAAAATAATTAAAACTCTAGTCATTATTACAAATTGATATTTAAACGTTAGTCGCCCCAAGCACCGTGTCAGATATTTCGTATCTGCGGTGCTGTTTGGGTCTGAGAGAAGCGTTAAGCATGCGTCTACCGCCACTCTCGCTCTCCAGCCGAAATAGTGGTAAGCGAAAAACATGCTTGGCTGGCGGGAATTTTTCCAGCTTGGGCATGTCTGCTCTAAAGGTGTTCGCACAAGAAAAAACGTATGTAGTATGCTGAAAACAGCTCACGTACGAGCCGGCCGTGTACGCACACTGAGTACCAACCAATCATGCGTGATCTGCCGCGCTGCTCCGGTGCGGGCTGGCTACGTACCATTTACATATCGGACCTCCACTCATGACTCAAAAGTTTTCGACGTTGCGAATTTGTTCCGAGTGCCGGATGGATAGGTGAACGGTATTCATCCAGCTCGCACTGCAGCAGCGCGACAGATCCCACGCGATTGGTTGGCGGTCTGTATGTGTGCACGGCCAGGTCGTGCGTGAGCCGTTTCCAGCATATTGCATACGCATTTTCTCGTACAAACAGTTTTAACACGTTGAATTCTAGACTCAAGTGTTTCAGCAGCCTTCTGTGCATTTTTTGTGCACATGAACGTTCCACGGGCCACTTCTTCGTGTTTTCTGATTATTGTAAGAGGAAGGTTTTCTTTATGTGCTGTACTTGAATGATCCTCTTGTGAAGACGTTCGATATTCAGAATTTCGCGACCATCTTGACTGCATGAGATATAAAGTCGGGAAGCAGAGGACTGAAGATGCAAGCTTTTTTCATGTGCTCAACCTTTGTTTCTTGCTGACAGTTTAGAAGACCAAATCTGTTGGATAAGATTTCAATCGAAGTAGAGAAGCATATTTGTGATTGAAAAATATCATTGTAACCTTTTCCCAGGTTTCGGACCCTATCTGGCGGATACGATGTTTGCAACTGCATCGGAAAGTATACTTCATAGATATTACGTTCTGAATGCGGCTCTCTGCAGTTGATGAGCTCAGGATCCTCGGAAATGCGGGAATATCTTTCTCGCTTTAAATTAATCTTAGCGCATTTTCCAAACCCAAACTCTATTAAAATCTTCTGAGTGTACTTTTTGATAGTCCTCAGAACTAGATGGAGTTGTCACGGATGCAACCTCGGGAATCACCCTAAAAAGGCATCTCTGGAGGGTACCGCTATTACTACGAGGGTGGATTTAAAAGTTTTCGACCCAGCGAAGGCAGAAATTAAGGTCATTTGTAGCTAATACCGAGATACTTACTTTTAAAGCCGGTAAGAAAAAACTAATTGCTAGATTGACCTCCAAGTTGACCCTTTATGCTTCTTTTGCTCCAAACTATTGGAAAATTATTCAGATTTGACTCAACTCTGGTCCTTTTCTGGTTAGGTGTAAAACTTTTCAATCCACCCATGCATCAATCTCTCCATGCAACTCACTATGTGTAGATGAAACTGCAAGCTTTCCAAAAGACAGATAATAAGTATATGGGAGTTTAAATCAAAACATTTTCGTTACTCAATTCAGACCATTGACAGAGAGTGCTGGTAGAATGTTGTGTCCTTCGAGAACTATCTATCGATGAGCAGGTTCGCCCTCTATTCTGATACGCTTTTCTTTGAGTCTCGTTGTAAATAGATTTCTCATCACAAAACTGTGCTACACGGCTGAGCGCAGGGCAACTCTGTCAATTAGAATAACTGTAAAGATCTTATAGAGCAGGCTCAGATAAGGTATTAGCATTCTGTCAGCCATTCCGGAATAGGTTCTTCTGTTTCAAGATATTAGGTGAAAATGTGGGCCACATGCTAGTAGGTTGAAGGAGACTGCTTCTGCCAGAAGCTCTTGATACCAGTTCAAGTTGCAGCGTAATACTTCTCTATTTCTCCTTTGAAATTAGGTATGCCTTTCTGCCTAATTTCTTTTTTTAACCCACGCGTGGTGCGAGAAGTTCGTAGCGTTGGGTAAAAAGTATCAACTCATAATTTAAAAAATTTTTTTTATTTTATATTGCACAGAACGAACTCACAGTGCACAGAATCAAAATTATATAAGTGTTTAAACATCTGTTGTTTGGTTTCATCGTCACTTCCGCAATTAAAACCGACACAAATTTTCGATTCTAGTTCACAACACACATTCCATTAGCTCAATTTTTGCATGCGTAACACTTGATCCATTGCTGGCCTGGGATTTTTTTAGAATAAGCTTCACAGCAGACAAACTACGATCCATTTTTTTCGGCAGCTGGTGATTGTGAAACAGACTAATACCACGCAATCAACATTTCTGAAACAAAACAAAATGTTTCGAACAGTAAGCTGTATGCACTATAAGAATTTATAATTTCGTATAAAATTACTTCTACTTTATAAAAATGGTTGTCGTACGTGACACTTTTGCCACGCAACACTTTTGACTCACAATGCGCTATAAGCATTTTAAAAGAGCCAGAATGCTTTATTAGCATCCGGAAAGAGCCGCGATGTGTTGTGGTACATAATATGTGGCACATAATAAGTTTTTTCGCAAAAGTATATGCATTTTGGAAGCTTTAAAATAGCCTGTATATGCATATAAAACTTTTCATATTTAGGGATATCAATTTGTTTTTCTTATTACATAATGCGTATGAAAATTCTCTGTTTAACCAAAAGGTGAACAATTAAGATGTTCCTACTTTTTATATGAAATAAATAATTGTTTCATAATGCATTTTTGCATAAATTTTCACCTGTGTATCGGTTCTAAAAATGTTGAAATGTTTTAATTAAATTTTACCAGCCAGTAAAGTCGGAGCAAAGGTTTTTGTAAGAGTTCCCTACGTCGATAGAGCATGAGTGTAAATACCAGGTGTATACATATGAAACCGGTATTTTTTCAAGAAAAAAACACATTTATTTCAAGAGAATGATAACAAATATTTTATTCAAAGTATGCGCC
>NC_046661.1:72738435-72742532 GCF_010883055.1 Belonocnema kinseyi | reverse complement strand
CCAATTAGCACAAATGGTAAGTTCCGACAGTGCCTACAAGTGTGCCTACTGGCCGCTAAATGGCAATACCGGTTTCATATGTATACACCTGGTATATGTATTAGCAGTTCACAGAAAAAACTGAAGTTAAATTTTGTTGCATGTAAAGTTTCCCGCTGTTAAAGTTTACATGCTATTTGGCGAAAGTTTATCGTACGATGGTATAAAAGCTGTCTTCTGCCACGGCGTCCTTAGCAGCAATGGGAAAACAACAAAGTATGAGTGAATTCGAATTCTAAGTCAGGGCACCCGGACACCAGATTTAAAAGAACACAGAGGAAACAAAAGTTAAGATTTGTTGCAGTTAAGACTTGAAAAAATGAAAAACTTAATATATTTCGGCGAAAGTTTCAACCAGGTTAGGAGAATAAGTTTGATCTCGTCTACTGCGTCACGCTGAAGTGAGAAAATTTCGGTAAAACATGTAGAATAAGCAACAGAGAAAAGAATTGTCCGCACTTATATAGTATCTCCTCCAAAACAAATTACACTATTATAGACAAATTAGAAATTATTACATTCTCATCAGAAAAGGTAAAATTTGTGTAAAATTTGACCCCCCCAGTTTTGGCCAAATGTCCACGTTTTGAGACACTCTGAATCCGAAAAACAGGTTTTCACGAAGGAGTCTGCCTGTCTGTATGTCTGTATGTCTGTATGTATATCTGTCTGTCTGGCTGCCTGCGAACACGATAACTTTTGAGAAAATTAATCTATTAGATTGCCTTTGGTACACTCGTTTAGTGTCCTAAACTAAAGGTCAAGTTCGTTAGCCAGCCATTTTGAATGAAAATTCAAAAAGTGGGCAAATTTCGAATATTTTTAAGACCATTTTTTTTAAAATTCAAAAATTTTCTATACGATTATTTTTAGAATTCAAAAAATGTAACAATTTATCCTAATGACTTTCTTTGAAAAATCAAAAATTACTAGAGTTATAGTATTTTCAAAATCCAGAAAAACAAACTAAAATGAACGACTTAAGCCAAACAACGCATGATACGAAAAAAAGTCCGGAAGAGAAAAAAGTTGCTTTTTGAAAGCCCTACAAGATTATGATAACAACTTTTTCAATTGAGTCAAAAAGTTGAAAATTCAAAATATGATCATACAAAAAATTTTGGAAACCACATTTTTTCAAGATGTATAAATTCTATGCACGGTTATTCATAGTACTTCAAAACTTAAACAATTTATCCATCTGACATTTTTTTATAAAAAGAAAATTATCAGTTCGGGCATTTTCAAAACAACTTTTTTAATTTGGTCGAGAAGTTGAAAATTCCAAATTTGATCGTATCAAAAATAATGAAAAATCCAAAAATTCCTTTTTTTGGTCAAACTATGCAAGATATGAAAAAAATGAAAAAGCTCAAATTGCGCGCCCTGGAAATAACTAAAAATTAAGAATGAATCGCTTTTCAATATAAGCTACGAGAAAAAATGAGACAAAACTTATTCATCCAAAAAAGAGCTATAATTTTTGATAGGACAGTTAGTTTTTGCTTTAATCGTAAAAAATAACATTCTAAATAAAAATATTAAATTTCTTTGAAAAAACGACACAAGACATGAATTTAAATTACCAGACAAAAGTTGTTCGCCTAAAAAAATCTATAAATTTATTATTAATTTTTTTTCGATAGGACGAGTAGATGCTCTTTTAATCGTAAAACATAAGATTAAAAATTCAAAAATTAACTTTTTGGAAAAAGCATAGAAAAGACGAAAGAGGACATAGGCTTCTATATAGGACCCTATATAGGTTCTCGTATTAGACCCTATGCAGATGCGCAGTAGTTTTTATTCAATCGTAAAAAACAAAAAAAAATGTGTCAGAGCAGCTTAGAATACAATTTAAAGAAAAATAAGAAACAAATAAAAAAATAATCATGATAAATACAATTTGCTTTTTAGTTTGCAATTTTTTAATAAGTACGAGATACGTGATGAGAATGTGTTCGTTAAAGCCAAAAGAGCTTTAAAATAAGAGAGTTCAAAATCACAAAATTACAGTTGTCGTTCCGTTCACCTTTGATTTTGAAAGGTCTGTGCCCGAATGCGGAATAAATGCAAAGACTGAGCGCGGAGAGCGATTGCCCTCAGTCGCGTGCCGTAGGTGCGCTCAAACTCTCGAGCTAAGCTTTTTTAATGAACGAGAATTCACAATCACAAAATTATAGCAATGTATGTTTTGAGTCTTAATTTTAAAATGTTTGCGTAAGAATGTGCGAAAATATTACGACCGAGCGCGCAATTAATATTAATGGGTGTGGGTTGTACAATTTGGAACTAAGAATGGTGATTTGGAACATCTATACTGCTGAAATGAGTTTTTAACAGCTGAATCTGATTTTATTCAGCTCACTGATATTCCGGCATCATACTTAAATCTACGTTCGGCTTCAAGAGTAAGATTTGGTTTGAAATACATTTCTATAAACATTTTTTACATTCTTATCAGAGAAGGTATTATATTTGTGTAGAATTTGACCCCACCCCTCCAGTTTTTGTCAAATGTCCACGTTTTGAGACCCCCCGAATCTGAAAAACAGGTTTTCACGAATGTGTCTGTTGGTATCTCTCCATATATATTTGCCTGTATGTCTATATGTATGTTTTTGATACAGGCAGATAGTATACTTTTCAAGTATCCTACCAAATAAAGGTCAAGTTCTTAAGCCAGCCATTTTAGAGTATTCAAAAAGATGAACAATTTAGCAATTAAGACAAGAACATAAAAATGTTGCTTTTTGAATGTCCAACAAGGTTAGAATAACAACTTTATGAATTTTCTTAGAACTCAAAAATTCAAATTTGGACAGCATAAAAAATAATAAAAAATTTCTATTTTGCGGCTAAACTATGCAAAATACTAAAAAAAGATGAGTGTACCGAATTTGGGCAGTTACATAAAAGTTGCTCTTCCAAAATTGAGCTCCGAATTTATCATAAATAGTTTGTTGATTGAATGCATATTCTTCGTTTTCATTGGGAAAAATAACATTTGGAATAAAGGAGCTTTTACAAAAGAAAATTTATAATCGCCAATTCAGAATTCTCGATGTGATGACCTTTAATTTTAAAAGGCCTTCGAGCAAAAGCGTGGGATACAACAGTCCCGTGCCATAGGCGCGCTCAAACCTAGAAGCGAAGCGAGCCGCCCGCGATTAGAATGTTCCCACTCTGCAGGCAGATTTTTTTTCAGATAGATATATTTTTCCCCATCTCGCCGTTCCTTTGATTTTTAACTCTCCTCTCGGGCTATAATGTTATAATAAAATAGTAGTTACATTTACGGAAGGTGAAACAATTTGTTCAAAATTTGTAATTATAAGGATTTACAAAATAGGGATTTTGAATGAACTTAATTACATTTAAGGTATATGTAAATGACATACATTTACTTAAAGTAAAGCAATTTGTTATTGTTCGGCTTCATGTTGAAGCGAGCGATTTCAGATCCCATAGTGTTATAAAAAATACAACTTGATATCTCTATTAAAACAACTGTTATATTCATGTTGAGACAGTTTTAAAGTTTTCAAATCGAGGCACTTACAAGGCGTTGTGGTCGACTTAAACGCTCATTGAGAAACTTTTTTGAAACATCGTTGGAAATCTAATTAACTTCTGCGTCGAGTTACATCCAATAAAGGTATTGTGAACCGCTTGAAGAGAATAACCACGTAAACAGTCTCTGAAGTTTTATCTTTAATTTGAGCTAAATAAAATTTAAAAATCTTAACTGGTTTTTGAGATACGACCAAAAATATCCATGCATCTACACAGCATTCGAGTCAATAGAAACTCGATGCAGATACGCTTGAATATTTGTGAATATTTTAAAAGATGTTTAAGATTGAATTAAATACAGTCTGTCAAGTTAAAGCGTGGGTAATTGATTTGGTAAAATATTTTATTTAAACGCATGTTTCTACATGGAATTAGATTTATCAAGGTGTTGAGCAAAATGCTTTTCTGTTAGTATTTTGTCCAATCACCGCCGGAGTCGATGATGGCCTGGCACCTCGAAGGCATGCTTTCGACGAGTTTTT
>NC_046661.1:72721389-72738335 GCF_010883055.1 Belonocnema kinseyi | reverse complement strand
AGGGAGCTCTTCTTAATATTTTGACACCAAAATCATGTCGATACACCTTACCGACTGCGAGTAAAGCCACCCACGCTTTAACTTGACAGACTGTATAAGATTTTAAAGGCTGAGTCTTATAAATTTCCGAGTTTTGTTAAACTTTCCGAGGTCAAGCCAGAAAATTTCAAACGTTGATTTCAGATTATTCATGATTGTTAATCGCGCGCGAAAACTTGCGAACGCAGTGTGCGCAGAGAATGTGCCTGCCAAGCGGGCAGGTTTTTTAGAGTATGTTTATTAAACTTTAAAGCGCGTTCGTCCTAAAAATTTACCCTTCATTTAAAATTTAATGTTTTTTTTAATAATCTAAGGCTAGGGTGATAAGTGATGATAAGTTGAAATTATATTCATTGTACCTATTTTCTCTATGTATTGGATAGCCCGTTACACTTTTTATGAATGTCTAAAATAGTTTGACCGATAGGGAAATTATCACACTAACTGTCGCAAGCTGCTAGCATACTGCATTAAATGACTACAAGTTCTAGACAGAAATTGTTTTGCGAAATTGTGGATCAGAACGCGAAAAATTGATCACTTGAATTATACGCTTGCATCAAAGTTCAATATATTGAAGCATTTTTAAATATCTAAATTTTTGGTTTATTAAACCTAAAAAACTAGACGTTCTCTGCGACTACCAGTCAACAACTCAATTTTACTTTTTTTTAGATATATGTGACCGACCGCCAAGAAAGGGACCTAATGCGTCAAAGCTGAATTTTACAAGGCGAGCGATTGTAGTAGAGTCCGCAAGTCAGCATTTGAGTAGTGGGGATGCGTCAACGAAAACCACCTCCTCCACTTACCACTCCGCCTTTAGGCGCTTTATCGGTGAACTCCACTCGCATCGGCCCGCTTCGGCTATACCCAGCACTAGCGAGTGGTGGGGCTACTTTTCGCAAGCCTTTCGTTTCGTCTCCGCGTATGTTTATTATGCCTTTTGTTTGTAGCTTCATAACAAGAAAAGTAATTAACTTAAAAAATTCTAATTATTTGAAATGAGAGAGTAACTAAGAAATTATCGATTGGAATAAGAAAATATATATCGATTTTGGGGTGGACAGCCCCAAAATCGGCGCTATAGAAGAGTTTCGCTGTGCTTTGTTTTCAAAGATTTCAAGACATTTCAAAGATTTCCAGGTGCTTTCAACAATTTTGAAAATACTTAAAGAATTTTGCACCATTTTAAACGATTTCAAGGTATTTCACAGGTTTAAAAATACTTCGAGGGACCTCAAAGATTTTAATTGAATTTAAATGATTTTTAAAAATTTCGAAGATGAGTATAGTATTTTATTTATTTTTAAGGGGCTTACAAGGGTTACATAGGATTCCAAGGTATTTGAAATTATTTTAAGGATTTCAATTAATTGTAAAGTATATCAATTATTTTAACGTTTTTAGAGAAATCTTTGAATATATTAAATTATTCGCTTGGTTTTCAAAAAGTTAAGAGCTATTTTGAGCAATTTTAAAGAATTTTAAAGAATTTCAAGACATTGAAATAAATGTTTAATCGTTAACAAACATTCAATACATTTCCTGCGATTTAAGCTATTGCAAGGGATTTCATAGCCTGTACTATAAACGATTTAAGGAGATCGACTATGTATTTGATTTCAAATTTTTCATTCCCACTTTTTATTTTTATATGTAATTTTGTTGTAGAATTCACATTTATATTTCGAACCAACCTTTAAGTGAGCTTTAATAAAAGAGTTGAATGTAACAACAAAAATAATGGTATGTGAAAAGTAGAAAGTAAAATGTGAAAAATCCGAAGTGAAATAAATATTCCATACTAATGTATACGCTTTCAAGGGATTTTATTAATATCCATAAATATATTTCTAGTGATTTCAAGCATATATCAATGGATTTGATAAAAGTTCAAAGCATCAAAGGATTTAGAAAGGTTTCAGCGATTTCAAAATATTGTATAGTATTCTAAGTCATTTTGAGACTCTTGAATCATTACCCTTTATTCAAAAGCATTATTAAATAATATATATGTATATATATTATTCAAGTCAGACATGATTCGCGCGTTTTACCAGCTTTCTACTCCCTCTCATACCTCAGACACGTTTAGACCCACTTGAGCAGTTCAAGCCTGTGACTTACAAAAGGTGTAAAGCGACTCAATCACTTTTTAAAATTAAATGACAACGCGATAGTGAAGTTATAACTACTGAAAATTGCCCTTAGAGTACTTTATACGGCAGTTTTAATACGCAGTATAAACTGCACATCAAAATTGCTGTAAAAAGTTTTTAAAGGCAGTTATCAACATTATCCATATAAAGTGCCATTTCCAGGAACGAAGAAGTGTATCAAAAAGCGACTTATTTATGACTGTGCCGAAAAAAAGATTTGGTTGCACAAGCACCAACATTTTTTTTGTTTACTAAAACGAAAATTGTTTTTATTTTATGCATCTTATTCGGAAGTCATAAAAAATTGCTAAGGTTCTCACTAATTTCTTTTATTCTTTTTCAGTTTACACGCAATCTCAGTTTAAACATAAATCTGATTGAGTGAAATGCTTACGAGAAAATTTTCATCTCCAAAACTACTTTTCTCAGCATTTTTCCTTTACTATATCATGCCTTGATTTTCGCTTCATATATTGAACGCTTTTGAAAGAAAGAGACGTACAGAGATCGATAGAGAGAGTGAGAGAGAGAAAGAAATATGTTTTATCTCGATACATTCGCGAATCACAGAAGGTTCCTTGTTTGACAACGAAAAAAGAAAAATGGAAGTTGGAAATGATCGGAAAAGAAGAGGAACTGAACTAGTGCTGGAAACCCGATGATTTAAGCTGCTAGCAGCGTCAGAGTTTCGATATGTATAATAGTATAAGCAAATACACCGGATGCCATTTCCCATGAATTGCTTCCCCAAGAGATAGAAATTCAACGGAATTTGCATCTACGATAATCTCATTCATTCAACTGACCTTCTCTCTTTTCCCGAGATTATTCCACTGATTATCAAAGCAGATCATTTTCGTTTCAAATACGCGTCCGAGATCAGCGACGCTTTTAAATTTGATATTCAAGAGTTATATTTTATTGCGAATTAAAAAAGAATCAATTTAGAGCATTATTACCCATTTTTTTATCCTAACTTCAAATATAGTTTCATTTCAGCGTTTTCATTAGCGCGAAAATTGAAATTGAAGCAATTGTTACTTGTTTATCAATAATTTTTAACCAATGCTATTGTTATCTATTATTATTGACTAAGACATGATTGTTCCTGAATAGGGCATCCCGCGTAAAAATCCACCGAATTAGTTTCGACTTGAATTGTCCCCTATCAAGAAATATTGAAGACGAAGTAAAGAAATCTTTCGATGTCTCATTTCCCAGATGAAACCAGACTTCATTTCATGTTTAGAGAAGATGGTATTATGCTATAAATCAGGAAAAAATCTAGTGTCTAGTCGAATATTTATTAACATTGATTGATCAATCTTCAATAATTTATATAAATATAATTTGTTAGAATAATTTTTGTTTAACAAAATTTTTTTAATTAAGAGTTATTACTATTTATTTAGTGGAATGTTCATTGATATTGGTTAATTAATTTTCAATTGTTTAAACAAATTCAATTGGTTTACATTTTTTCTAAAATTTCTTTTTTTAATGAAATTTTTTCACTCTTGGTCTAGTGGAATATTGATTAATATTCGGTAATTGTTTTCTTATTACCTAAAGAAATTGTATTTGTTTAAAAAAGGCTTTTTTTAAAGATTCGTGTAACTGGCATTTAATTATCGTTAATGAGCTAAATCGATTGCATAATATTCTTCAATTAAAAAAAAATTATATAAACAAATGAAATTTCCTTATACAATTAAAAATAAGTCAACGAATGTGGATATTTATCCACTACATTAATATTAAGGATTTTTAATTTAAAAAAACAATTACAAAAATATTTCAACAAATTTCATTCGTTTAAATAATTAAAAATTAATGAACCAATGTTAACCTTTTGAGAACAAACTGGGTCAATTTGACCCACACAAAGTTTGTTGATCGAGACATTTTTTTAAGAAATCGTGGTCCCAAATATAGTTTCAAACTCTTGATATAGTCTGCAGTGTTCGGTGGTGCTAAGAATCGTTTGGTCCGTGCTCGAAAAAATAGGTTTGTTCTCGTAGGGTTAATAAGTATTCTACTATACCAATGTAAATAAATTTAATTAAATTTAAAAAATAAAATTATTAAGGAAATTAAGTTTTAATTAAAAAAACATGTGAATATCGTGCTCAATGGTCGATTCCATGAAGACTGGAGATTTTCATATTTATTTTAAGGGTAGTTTTAAGGGACTCATTGGGATGTGGTCATGTTGTCAAACCCATATGTGTGATACATTAAATACTTCGCAGGATAATTCTCCACAAACAAGTCTCTATACACGGAGAGAACAAACCGGCTGTGGTCACCGTGACTCACGGCGCTGATGCAAATGATGGGATGGATTCTCTCAACAAATTTGTTGGCAACATATTTAATAATTTTTGAAACACAAGTATTCTTTTAAGTTTGTGTTTTTTACGAAAAGTAACTGCATGAAAAACACTAATATGTTAAGAAAGAAATAAAAGAACAAGCACAAAATGATGAATGAGATTGAGACGCTGTAAAGGCGTTATATGAATATTGTACAGACGGTGGGGTTAGATAACATTGTACCAAATTAGGAAAGAGTGAAGAAAAGCTTTTTTGTACAGATAATAACCACAAAAATTATCCTCTTGACATTTTTAACTTTTTTGGTTAAATATTTTTAAAAAAATAACAATCTTTTCAATATAAAGAAATGTTTGACCAGAAATGAAACTCAGGACCTATTGCTATCTATCACTATCAAAAAATTTAGATAAGAGTGTACTTTTTCAGAAAATCCATTTTCAAGAAGTTTAGACAAAATTTCGGTCCTTCATTTATTTTTAAAATTATTTTATTTATTTTAAAATCTAAGAAAAACGATAGACTTCTTAGGTGGAATAAAAAAAGAAAATTTCAGATACCTGCGATTTTTCAAATAAAGACAAGAAATAATTTTGGGTATCTAAGGGTGGAAAAAGTGCCCTTTAGTTTTCAATCTAGAATGATATATCAAAATACCAACTCAGCAGACAAATCGAATCCCTGATATAATATTTAATATGCTATAATCATAATAATTATAATGTTTAATTTGATATAACCCACCTGACCTGAAACGTGGACTCGCTATTCATAATCGATATTCGTGGCATAAACGGAAGTGTCAATGTCACGAAGTTCTTGATTGGAGTCCTCGAGAAATAGAGCCTTTACAAAGATTGTCCCCAATTACTGGATCATAATAAATTTTTTAATTATATCAAAGACTCCTTGTCTTCTGAAAATGCAACGGTCGTGTAGATATTAATCCATGTACTCCCTATTCTATCGAATTTTAAAATGCAAATTTGCCAAGCTTATTTTCGACAGCCACATATTTCTGAACAGATAGTATTGTAAAAAAAAAAACCAGAATGCATAAAGAATGTCTAGTCTCTGATAATAGAGATTTACTGAACCTATATTATAATTTCATTCGACGCAATACGCAATTTTTTTTCTCGGAAACAAATGTGTGTCTGCTCCACCCAATGAATTGACATTGACAAACCGCAGCTGTTCCCTGCGCACGATGCAAAACTTATCCAGCGTACGAATTTCAAGCAGTAAACTTATTGCATTTTTGTGAATATTATACTAAGCTGTAATGGCAGTTATACAATTTAATAACGGTTTCTTTTTTATTTAATCAAAAAGAGTATTCACGTTCACGTCTTAATACAAAAGTAAACAATCTAATACAATTAAGGAAAAAAATTACGTTCACACGATTTAAGATATCAAGTGGCATATGGATATCTCCCTACGTTACGACGTTCATTAACATATCATATTTTCAAGATATAGGAATAATTTATTTTATCATAAAAGATCGTTTCGTCCCTTCTTTCGCGTACGGTTACATATTTATATTATTTTCTTCGTCTTAATTTATGAACTCATCTGGAAAAGTAGAATGCTATTATCATTGCATTTTCACATGTATATATCAGTGGACAAACACGAAAAAGTGGTACAAGTATACATACCGCTATGCGGACTGCAGGATAAAGAAACCCCTGACCAAAGCCGGTCGTCACCACTGCAGAACAATTCAGCCAGCGTTCGGCCAGCGTTCGCAGACGATACCTTATCGAGATCGATCACCGGAAAAATTAGTTGCGTCGTTTCGAGTATTATTTACCGTATGCACCGAGCCGTGCATACGTCGCATATACTAGTTGCTGTGAATGAGTTATTTATGCAGTGTCCCCTACATTTTAGGGTTTTGAAGAATCAATTATTTTATTACATTTTCTATGAATATAACGTTCAAAAAGTATTCCCTTAAAATTGCATACAGTTTGGAGCATTATTTACGGAGATATACCATTTCAAAGTCGGTGAGTGAGATATCTCAAGAATGGCTCTGTCGATTGCTTTCATATTTTTTTGAGTTATTTAAGATATAACGCTGGTGGGATTGAACGATCGTTTTTCTTTCTTTTTCTTTTTTTTCTTAATGTTTAAAACAGTAGGGCTTTTTTTGGCGAAAAATTGACATTCGACTTCAAAAGTCCGCCATTTCGTGAAAAATCGATATTTTCATATCTAGTTTCGTTCAATCCCAGGCAAAAATTATCTACCAATGAATGCCATTGGATTTTTTTTTTATTTCAGTCGAGCCAGACTTGAGTATTTTTACGCCTCGAATAACATTTTTTTGTCACTCGTAGATTGGCTGTAACGCGCTTATTAATGAATTTTTATCACGAAAAAAATTATCATAGCTTCTTGAAATATGTGGTAATTGAATTTTCAAACATTGCTTACAAAATAAATAAACCTGTCTCCATACAAAAATAAAAAAAAATTGATTTTTGTCACCAGAAAAGGTAGAGACCTCTTTAAGGCTAAAACATCGATAATATTGTCAGCAAAGGTGAAAATGATAAAAAAAAAGACAAGGAACACAGACACTTTCAACGTAGAAAATTTTAGAAAAAATCGTTCTTCAACTCGGTAAAAAACATTAAAAAATTCAAAATTCTTCTTCGAATTCATAAAAAATTCTAAACCAAAATGCTTCTTATACATAGATTTTGTTTAGTTAACATAAATCCTGTTTTACTAACAAATAGGAATTTTTCAAATACAATAAAATAATTAAAATGGTAACTTTCAAAGTTAAAATTCAGAACTTTCAAATTGTAACTATCGAAGGCCTTATACTTTAATAATATCAGTTTCAAATGGTTTTTATAGTAAATTAAAAAATATATAAGGGACCAAGGTCCCTTGTCCTTTACTATATCAGATTCAAGGACGCTAGAAGGTCAAACTGCAAAAAACCTAATGAAAAAATTAAATATATATGTATATATCTAGATATTATAAGTTTCTGGAAACGCTCAATCCGAAGGGGTTTATTTAACAACTCTATGTCAAGTTAAGGTCAACTTAAAGCCAATTAAAAAGAATTTCCACCACGGTAGAGCTGAAAACAAAAGTATTTGTTTGGATTTTTTTATCGGATTTTCTGCAGTTTGACCTTTAAATGACCTTGAATCTCATATGATGGAGGTCAACGGACCTCGGATTTAAAATCAGCGACCCCAAAAACCTGTATATGTATTTTTCTTGATTTTTGTCATTGGGTTTTTTCCCAAAAACACTGCATAGTAGCGGTGAAGTTTCCATTTTTGTACAGGGTGCTTGGGGTCAATAGGGGGGAGGAGGATGGCTCGCTTAATGAGGAATTGACTTCTTATTGTTAGTAGATACTGTAGGAATTTTTCCGAATTTTTGGGCCCGGACGAACTTGTACCTAGAAATTACACCTTTGATTTTTTCGATAAACACTTCGAGTTTGGGTTATTTTTTAGCTTTATTTATTACCGACACAGCGAATTAAACGTGGTTTAAGTGGTTTAAAATCCACCGCAACTTGGATGAATTTTAATAGTGTTAAAAGCATGCGATTATTTTGTATATGTCATTTTCTGTTTTTTAATGTAATTATTTAAGTTAAATTGTGTCTGTATGTGTAATAACGGTATATTTATAAGTTGTGTAACATATGTAAGTGTGTGTGATGACGTTCTAAAAATTCTGAAAGTAAAAAGAATGTTTTTTATTCTGCTGACGCATGATATTTTACATGATTGACATGTATAATTTATATATTTAGAGAGGTATACTTTGTCCCCTTTGCTTGAATCTGCACTTAATAGTTTCTCTCATTGTACATGAAATGTCACTCTATTTTACATTTGACACGACTAACTTACATCACTAAAGACTGTTGGAACGGGGGCACAAAAATCGCGAAATCTACGAATCACTCAAAACTGACCAGCAGTAGATGATAATTCGGTTTTTAGGTTTTGAAAATGGACTTTAAAGATCTTTCCGACCCCGAAAGGGGTTTCGCGGTTATGTTATGTGCGCTTGCTATATATTTTTTACACAAAATCGGATAACGTATCAAAAACGAGAGTAGAATTGTTCTGAAAACGACAAGAATTGAATAAAAAGGCGACTCACAGCTGTTTGGCTCTGGCCGATCGGCCGTACTTGATCGTACTACCAAGAATGCACTTCCGGTAAAACTCGCATCCCTCTTGGCAGAAATTTTAAATTAGAATAAAAATCCAACTTGTCTACTTTTTTTGAAATTCTTTATTGACACATCTTACTTGGTTCCGGAATAGGAAAACTGTGGCAAGTCCTGCAGAAGAAATGTTAATTTCTCATTGAAAATAACAATATATGCATATCTTTGCAGATATTTAAAAATCATTATCCTTTAGGTATCAAGATACAGAATAGAAATTATTCTACACAGCACACGTCGAATTTAGTAACAATTTTTTACCGGAAAAATTTGCAACAACTAAGAAAATAACAACATTATCGGCTCTTACTTTTTACAAACTATTGTCTGCGTCCTTATTCGCAAAGATTCATTGTTCTTAGAATTAATCAAAATAGAAATTATTTTATACAGCAGACGTTAAAATTAAATTATTACTAAATGCCACGTCTGATGTGTAGAATAATTTCTATTCTATATCTCGATACCTAAAGGATGATGATTTTTGAATGTCTGCAAAAATCTGCAGATATTGCTATTTTCAATGAGAATGGACCCCGCGCAGAATGCATGGGAAAATGTCTTTCGGTGGATTTGGTGAGAACTTGGTAATTTTGTAGGTTATAAGGGCCTCTGGAAATATCCCCCAAAAATTTAAAAAAAATGGACAGTTTCCACGCTATACTCCGTAAAGCGTTGAAAATCACAGCATACGATATATCAGTATATGATTGTAAGCAAAAACAATAAAAAAATCAATACCATGCATTAAAATGTGGTAAGCGTTACATCCATCTCATAGAGCGCGCTTCACGCAATGCCGAACGCTTCTCACAATGTTTATATGTGATGCGCTCCATATTTGAAAATAACTGCAACACTTAATGTTTCAGGGAAGAAAAGGTTATGAAATAGGGTGAGTATCAATATCGAATGTTGGAATCATATATATCGCCCACTTCTCACAATATTCTAACGCAAGGCGCCCAATATTTTGAATCAACTACGATGCTCATTGTTTCCGGGCATCAACAGTTCTAAAATAAGATTATCATCTTGGGCGACAATTTCAATCATATATGTCGTCTTCTGATCGCATTAGTCGAACGCTAAGCGCTACATATTTTGAACCAACTGCAGCACTCACAGTTTGAAGGCATCATCGATTCTAAAATAGGGTCTTAATCATGTGCAATTCCAATATGGAACGCTTTGCGTTCCAAGATTGTGAGAAGCGAGCGATTCATATGATTGACATTACCGCACTTGATGATGACCTTATTCAAGCACCGTTGTTGTCTTTAATTGTGACTGTTGCAACTTAGTCAAAATATTGAGCGCTTAGCGTTCGGCAGTTGCGAGCAGAGGGCGATTCTTATGATTTGTATAACCGCATGTGATAGCGGCCTTATTCAAGCACCATTGCTGCCCTTAAATTGTGAATGTTGCAGCTTAGTCAGAATCTTGAGCGCTTAGCCTTCGGCCGTTGCGACAAGACGGCGATTCTTAAGATTGGCATTACTGCACTTGACACCGGCCTTATTTTACGCGCGTTCTGTGATACGGACGTAATGTTTACCAGATTTTAATCCGTGAAACTGATTTTGTCGTCGTTTTTGCTTTCAACATTACACTGATATATCGTGTGCTCTGATTTTGAGCGCTTGGCGCCATATAGCGTTAAAACTGTCATTTTTTTTTAAACTTTTCATGGATATTTCACAGGGCCCTTATAACCTACAAAATTTCCAAGTTATAACTAAGTCCACCGAAAGACATTTTCCCGTGCAATCCGTGCGGGGTCCTTTACATTTCTTTCCAAAATATTCAAATAATAATTTTCTCTCTAGAAATAGCAAATTTTTGTCAGATTTCTGATTGTACCTTTCGGAAAGCGTTCGATATTCTGGAAATGCGATTAATATTGGTGTTCTATTAAGCTAGAATAGGTTGTACAATACTAACCTGATTTATAGCATACTACGTACTCCGCCATTTCCATATGTGTTTTGCACATTACAACAAAACAAGACATGTAGACATTTCTATGGATAGTTTTTCATCCTTTTATCACTTGCCACAGTTTTCCTATCCCGAAACCAACTAAAACATGTCGATAAATAATTACAAAAAGAAAAAATGCAAGTTGCATTTTTATTCTAATTTAAAATTCCCGCCAAGAGTGATGCGACTTTTACCGATAGTGCATTCTTCGTAGTACGATCAAGTACGGCTGGGCGATCAGCGCCAAACAGCTGTCAGTCGTCTTGTCGCTCAATTCATATCGTTTGCTGAACCACTTAAATCTCGTTTTCTACCAGTTGCCCGATTTTTGTCGAAAAAATAGATAGCAAGCGCACATAACACAACCGCAAATCCCCTTTCGGAGTCAGTGAAATCTTCAAAGTGCATTTTTAAGACCTCAAATCCGAAATATCATAGACTGCTGGTCAGTTTTGAGTGTTTCATAGATTTCGCAATTTTTGTGCACCTCATAAATTCAACCTTAAAGTGAAGTAAGCTTTACGGAATTAGCGATAGTTACCTTTTTGGGGTCCCTGAGGCTAAATCTGGCATTACAATTGAAAATGTTTGATCTCATAGGATAATATAAAAAATTCAAATTTTCACTGAAAATTTGTCTGCTCATTTTTATTTCTGAACAAAAACAATTACAGCTCGAACATGATTATATTTTTTAAAAATTTAACGTTTATAGCATAAATAAAATTGTAGTTATAGAAACTAATCTTTCCTTTAAAATAAGGGTAAAGATTACTCTTATTTTTTTCTGTGACATTGTTATGTTTATTTCCCCAAGACTTTTAGGAAATATCGTTGATCTATAGAGATTAAGAAAAATGACATTCACACATTATAAAGTACTGTTTCATTGAGTATCGTCTATTGAATAGTGAGACAGCTGCTTGCCTCAAATTCTGTTTCCATATTTCACATACAAATGTATAATTATTTTTTACCCCTTTTGGATTTCAGACCTTTATAATTCATGCGACAATTTTGCATAAATTATTATTAAAAGTATTAATAGTAACAAAAATTATTGTCAGATTAGTCGCTAAAGTTTGCCTTCGATTCGATAATTACCTATGTATTTCGAAAAATCAAACATTGTTAAAAAATCTTCTCATGCCACCGCAACGCTTTTTACAATTTGGCATTGTGCAAGTTCGCGCGCTAACATAATATTGATCCGCTGCGGTTATCCACTTTATTCCGGATGTTCTCTAGATCTGTGCCCCTATAACGTTTGCATCATGATTCGAATAGTTCGCAAGAATTTCTTCAAACTTTGGAATCAGCGTTATATCTGGAAAGGAGAGACGTTCACATTCTTACATGCATACCTTTCAAATTTGTATGCGAAAAGTCGCATGTAAGGTATCGTACATTCAAGTCGTTTTGAATTCGTCTTGAGATATATTCTTGTATTCAGAAGTCCCAGGAAGTTTCGTTGGCGAGAAATCATCAAAATAAGTGTTACAAGAAAGTGCAGGGATAAAAGGTATATCAAAGATAGTTGACGAATGCATACTCAGAAATAATTTTTTCATAGCAAAAAACTCATTTAAGTAATTCAGTCAAATAATATTTAAATTGGTATGTAAATTCATAATTCAATCAAAAAATTTTTTTTGTTTAATCGCAAATACTTCAATTCTATAACAGGAGGGTACATATCATCAGGAACCCAGAGTATATGTCATGACGAAGTGCATTTTTAAAAAGAATTATTCTTCAAAAAGCCAAAGCGCTATTTTAAAAAATACCATTCTTTGGTCCACTGCTCAGAAACCTGTGCTTTTACATTATATCAAAGCCAAGTATACAGCGTAAGAATTCTTGTGTATTCTACAACATTTTCGGAACGTACTAGATATTAAAAAATTTTAACTTATACAAGAATCTAATTTTCTTTTTTTCTAGAATTCTATTCCAAATTTTTATTTAAAAATCTACATTGGGAAACTTGTTTAATTGCTTCGTTATTAGCTCTGTATATTGTTTATGTTTTATAAAGATCAAAGTATTTAAAAGGCTCTGAAGACAATTTTTAATTAACTATTGTTCGAAAAAATCAATTTAACTATGAGAAAAACGCATTTATAAAGAATTTTTTTATGAAAATGTTTGTAAAAAAAAGCAATTGTTAACTATTGCTATTTTTTGTTCCAAATTACGACTCCTATGAAAAATATCAGCGACTAGCGTGAAGCAAAAAATTTTCTATGAGAAATACAACACTAATAATAATTTGTTTAAAAAATGGTTTATAAAAATTCTTTATAGTAATTAATTTAATTATTATTAGAATCAATTATTTTTTACGAATGCAGATGAAATAATTCCAGCTGATAGTGAGTTTCTGTCGGTATTTTTCTTGAGATAAGAACTCACAAATCTGAAATAGCCAATCTTGTCACTTTGTTAGTCTACATATTGCTGCTTGGCAAAAAAAATTTTAAAAATGGCAAACCAGAATTCTCTTAAAAATTGAACGCTGAGTATTTCTAAAAAATAATCTTTCAAATCGGCTAAGGGCATGTGATACTTTCAGTATCCCCGGCTGTTTTTTCACAAAAATGAAAATTTTTAAAACATGAATTCGGAGATGTTATAAAATATAATAATGGAGTCCCCGGACTCTTTTTTGAAGGATAATAACAAAAAAAAATTATTGTGTTAAATAAAAGTGTTATGCATATGCATTATTTTGAGGTTAAGTCGTTTTTCATCTCTGCCTTTTCGATAATCTGGAAATTATTGATGAAATAAACTTTTTTGATTGGCTGAAAACAAGGTCAGTTCCGGGAGATTAGTTACTATGTTAATTTGTAAGTCCAAAGTTTTCGGCCGTTAGCATGTTCGCTATCATTTCCCAGATTTGGAAGGCAAAATATTTCTCGAAAAAGCCGGAGGAATCTAACATTGAAAAAATCGATATTATTTCCTAAGCACTATGCAAATTAATCACATTTTGCTAAATTAAAACTTTTTTGAATTAACCTACAATAAAAGTGTGTGGAGACGTCCGTTAGCATGTTCGCTATCATTTCCCAAATTTTTAAGACCTAAAACTGGTAAAATCGACAAATTTCTAAGTATCACATGCCCTTAAGAAATACGACATGTGGGCGATTATGAACAGTACATTCCTATTCCAGACCACTCTGGCAAGGCTCCCTTCGCTCGCAAGTTCGAGCATGCCTAGGGCGCGTGTCTGTTGTATTTCACGCTTTGCGCTCAATAATATATATTCATCTCGCGCTTCACGAGCTATAATGTATTCATCTCAACTTACGCTCTTGCTCTTTATACTCCCCCCACATTGTATGCACAGACCTTTTGAAATTAAAGTTTAAAGTGTCGATGACTGTAATTTGTTGATTCTTAATTCTCTTTTGTAAGCTCTGTTGGCGTTAACTTACATATTCTCATCACGTACGATCTCCTGCCTTGCACTTGATTTTGTCTAAGGTGCGAACTTTTCTTCATTATGCAGAACTCTATTATATAGAATGTGTAATATCATAATTATTAATGTACCTCGGTCTGAGACTGCTTATTCAGAAATTGTAAAATAATGTGAACATTTTAATTTTGATGGCCACTTTTATATTTATTAGTCACATTTCATTATTTTTTATATGGGTCTAACCTTAAAAATATATAATTCTAATAAGTTTATATTATTACAACTTATAATATTGATTGATATTAAATCAACGTGTTTATTTTCAATGTTACTTTTTTATGTTTAAACAAAAGATACCAAGCCAAGCGCTTTATGGTCTGTTGTTCGCTTTTCGAATAATGGCACTCTTTTAATTTTCACTGTAGTTATCTACGAAGAAAACAAAAACTACTTATCGCATCAAAAACTGAATAATAATAAATTTGTAGGTCTTTCTTAAAGGCATAATTTTTTCACGATTTCTCTTTTGTCGTATCTTGCTTAGTTAACAGCACAATTGAATTTTTGATTTTTAATTATTTTTTTCTTTTCCAAACTAGAACCGTTGGCTAAAAAAGCTAGTTAGCAAGCTCAGTTTTTCTATTTAGACCCTAAAAACGTATTCTGAAGCTCACATCAATCCGATTAATTTTTTTAATGTTATCCGATATAAAACTACAACGACCACAACAACAAAAACAAGGATGACGACAGACAGACACCATGGTAAGACCTGTTTTTTGTCGGATTCAGGAGATCTCGAAATGTGAAGATTTGAATAAAACTACGATAGTCAGTTTTCACGTAAAACTAATATCTTCTAATAATGATGAAAATGTAACAACATCTTTCTGTCTGTTTTTTCGGTTTATTTAATTATTCTCGATCACGTGTAAAAAAGAAATCCCTTCATTCAGAACCTTTTTCTTTGTTTGTGTTTATAGTTACAACTTTTCTTGAGTGTTTCTGTTGTGAGAAATATTTTAGTATTTGGTGATAGGTTAAGATATGTGGAAATGACTATTAGTTTTTGAAATTGGATCACGGCGTTTTACGCCAAAATGTAACTTGTGATGACTGAAATCTCATTAGTTCCTTGGAATAATTTTCGACGATTATTCAAATACTTAAGTGAATTATTAAGACTGCGTTTTTGCCTTGTTATCACTAAACCAGCAAGCAATGGACCTTTTCTAGCTCCTATATTGGCCGGATTTGAACTATTATTAATCAGTCAATAATTATTTATGTGTAACACCTATGGATTTTTCAATATACTATGCCTCAGCGATATGACAAATAAATTAGCTGACAAATAAATTAGCTGTAGTAATTGCAAGATCAATGAGAGTCTTATGCACTTTAAATAGGGACCGTACTCTGATGCTAAACGTGAAAAATGACCGATTTCTGACATTTTTAGCATCAAAGTAGGGTCTAAATTGCAGTGAAATCATTGCTTATTTAGAATCTACTAAATTTAAATTGCAGGCTACTTAGATGTAGGAGAGAAGCTATAAACGAAATGGAGAGAATCGGCTTTTTCACTTTCATATATGGGGCATTATTCTTCAACTGCCCCAACTCAAAAAGTCATGTTTTTCGATTGTCTCTTAATTCTGGGAATATGTTCGCCTGCCCAACAGTAGTTAATCCACAAACTTATAGACCAGGATTACCAACCCTCCCCAAGTGAGGGGGGGTTGAATTTTCAACCCCAATACCTGCAGGGGTAGTTTCAAACGCCTGTAACTTCTTTTCTAATTACGCGATTTAAAATTTTTATGAGGGTTTTGGAAAGTGCTTTTTACACGCTTTCATCCTATTTTATTATTTATAACAAAAAAAATTGTGTGAACAATTTTTTCAATAAATCAATTGTTTATTTAACTTTTTTCGCAATTTAGGCATCTACGATTTTTTTTTAAATAGTCTCAAATGAAAGCTTGACTTTTTTACTATGAAAAATGTCTAATAAGAAAATGGACAAATTGAAATTCATTGAGTTACAGAGCCGGCTGTAGAGGGAGTCCTGGCGCTCGCACTCGGGCGTTATGCGGCAGCATACCGCGGAACAGTTTTCAAGTATGCCATTTTTTTGTATTACTCACATTGATCCAAAATTGCATGGAGTCATCGGAAAAAACTATTCAGTAATGTTAACCAGTAAGTTTGAAGAAGTTAAACATTTTTAAAGTTATTATGAATAAATATTAAGTAAAAAGCACTTTCTTAAAAATGAACAGTATTTTTCTGAAGATGATTCCTCACTATTTAATTTATTATCCGACAATAATTGGTTATTGCTCTTGCAATTTTTTAAAACAAATACATGATTAAACCAACTTATCACGTATAAAGTGTTTGAGTAAATAAAGTACTAACGGATTAGTAATTAACGCCTGTCGTCAGCCTACATCCTATCAAGTTATAGTTTTCAGAGTCTACCATGTGGAGGTGACAGTGCGATTTAAGACTTCTTTTATCTGCAAGATGATTCGGGGTGCTTAATTTTAGTGAGTCCCCGCGCCTCTCACTTTCTGGGGTGCTTGATTTTTGTGAGTCCCCTTGCCTCTCACTACACAACCTCTTTATGCTGTTCGCCTCTTCTTCGTAGCAGCTTTCCACTTTCTTGGAGTACTATTCTGCTTTCGATTACGTTTAGGCTTCGGGAAAACCTCACTTTTCTCCTCATAGGAAAATCGTTTCAGATCCAGCT
>NC_046661.1:72713362-72721289 GCF_010883055.1 Belonocnema kinseyi | reverse complement strand
ACGACAGTTTCCTTCAAGTTTTCTCTGCCCCATTCAAATAACTCGTAAGCTGTTAAGATCTGATTCTCAGCTGAACGTTGCAAGCTGGCTCTTGCAGCAAGGCGCTTCAGATTACCTCCGATTCCATCGCATGGTCCTTTTCTATGGTCAGTCATTTCTGCGAAAACGATTTGCACAACGATTGCCCCAATCTGTTTTTGTTGCCATTATTACTTGGAAATAATTTTAATATTAGTTCCAATATCAGAAAAATGAATCAGGAATATATTTCCTAATTTAAGCAAGCAGAGCAACATAAAAATATCTATTATAAAGTCATCTGAGCTTCGGGTACAGAATGAATAGAAAACAAAATCAACAGAATGTATTCAGCTCATATAAACTAAAACGATTATCTTTCTTGTGAGAAAGAAGTATCTAGGCAGCCATGTAGCGGTCAAATTCTGAAGCTCGACATGCTTTCTTCAGACCACGTCAGTAACATAGATATTATATGAATACAGGTTCAATTCGCAGCAGTATAAAAGATGTAGTTTGTATCACAGAACAAATAAATTACCCGTTCCGCGGTATGCTGTCGCATAACGCCCGAGTGCGAGCGCGAGGACTCCCTCTACAACCGGCTCTGTAACTCAATGAATTACAATTTGTCCATTTTCTTATTAGATATTTTTCATAGTAAAAAAGTCAAGCTTTCTTTTGAGACTATTAAAAAAAAATCGTAGATGCCTAAATTGCGAAAAAAGTTAAATAAACAATTGATTTATTGAAAAAATTGTTCAAGCAATTTTTTTGTTATAAATAATAAAATGGGATGAAAGCGTGTAAAAAGCACTTTCCAAAACCCTCATAAAAATTTTAAATCGAGTAATTAGAAAGGAAGTTACAGGCGTTTGAAACTACCCCTGCAGGCATTGGGGTTGAAAATTCAACCCCCCCTCACTTGGGGAGGGTTGGTAATCCTGGTCTATAAGTTTGTGGATTAACTACTGTTGGGTAGGCGAACATATTCCCAGAATTTAGAGACAATCGAAAAACATGACTTTTTGAGTTGGGGCAGTTGAGGAATAATGCCCCATATATTCAAAACTCATTTTCAGATTGCCTGCACGCAAATGTGTTTAAGCGTAAAGTGACCGATTCCCGAACTCGTGTATAATACATTCTATATTCGGGCCATTGACCAAAACGCTGACCAATTACATTTATTTCATTTATGCAATGTACAGACGATCAATTTTCCTTGGCGCTAAAATTCAAAATTACATTTTATAACAAAAATTTTTTTATTTTTTTGTTGTTGAAATAATTGTCATGGGATTGGACAGGATCAAAAGCAAATGCGGGGTTTAAGGTTATAGTTCATTAAAACGTAAACGTCAGTATCGAAATTGTTTTAGGTTTTCGTTGTAAATTTTAGCATAATTAAACTCTTTTCAATTAATTTTAATTTACACATTTATATCAAGACACTTGCTCTTAATTTGCGTAGTTAAAAAAATTCTGACGTCCAAATTTTTTTTAGTATAAAACTGTCTTAATGTCAATTTCATACAGTTTAGTTATTCAATTTAAGATAGGCATGCATGTTAGAATTGAAATAAAAAACATTACATATTAATAAACGAATAGTGTACTCTAAAATCCAAAAGCAAGTTTTGTAGCAGTAATCTAGGCTTGACATATTTTTATGATCAGAGATTCATGTCATGGTCTTCTTTAAACAACCACACAGTGAAAAATTGTTCCACAAGGAGGAACAATGGAAAATGCCCGAGCATTGTTTACGGGTCGCTTGCTGTTCTCCGTCTACGTTTTCCCCTAGTTATTCAGCAGCATTTTATCAGACAATGCGTGTAGCATTCAATACTATTTTCCGCAAGAAAATAATGTACCTCTCAGGCGTGAACTGCGGTTGGGGAACTCTTCATTATTAAACTCTTTGAAATGTGTACATTCAATTGCAATGGTTTAAAAACAATTCTTTCCAACAAGCTATTAAATGATTGTAAATGTTAAATCGTACATTCACGATAATATTCAAACAATTAAGTCTCTTTTAATTTTCAAGAATGATGAACACATTCCCTTTCAAGCTGCTTATCTTTTTTTATTTAAGGCAAAATTGTATTGTAGAAAAGTAACTAAGGTATTCCATATATGTGTAGGATTCTGTCATTATCAAGCCTCCGTTTAATCTGGATGAGACTAAGGGGTAATAAGCTGAGGTTAAATGCTCGTTAGAGAAAGCTGATCGTTGTTGCAAACGGCTGCTGCTCATCTAGCCAACCTTGCTCTGGTATTCAATGTCGATTGACAATGCAGCTAGTGTAATGGAAACAATTAGCGCTTTCACATCAAACGAACACAAAAAAATCAGCTGCAGACGAAAGAAAATGTTAACGGAATTCGGTTGGCAATTGAATAAATAAAAAATAAGAATGACTTTGGAAGGCAGTGGATCAGCAGTAGAAAAAAAATATTACAGGAATCACTGAAATTTCCGGAATCAAATGATTTTGTATTAATTATTTTAAAAAAGCATTGTGCAGAACTATTGCATGGATTATGCAATCAAATTCTATGGTAAGGTACACTGCGGCGAAATATAGGGACAAAAGTTAAATTACAAATTCTATGTTCTATAGTATTCTCTGAACAGCAGACATTTCAAAAGTTCAAAATAATAATAAATATTGTTTTTGCAAAAATTTTTGGTCCAGGCTGTACTTTAGGAATTGAATCGTTTAATGATTTAAAATGTACAGTAATAAATATTTATTGCTATTCTCTCCATGAAAATTTAAAATAAAAATTTCACAACGCTTGGTCTGAAATTGCGACTTGCGAGGCTGTAGAGAAATTTGCACAAATATATACTTACACACAATCCTAGAGCAAGGGATACCGGCAAAAAAGATAAATAAAAAGTTATATGTTTTATAATATTTTGTAAACGACAGACATCTTGAAAAATGAAAATGATAAGAAAGCTTATCTTTGCAATCATGTTTCGTCCCAGTTTCACCTTATTAATTATAAGCAGCTGTTTCAGCGTTTAATGGCTTAAAGAATACAGTAATAAATATTTATTGGTATATTATTCATGAAAATTTAAAATCATCATTTCAAAACGGCTGGTCTGAAATTCGATTTTAAGGACTGTAGAGCAATTCGGGATTGGTAATTTCAAGACTCTATGTTTTTACCACGCTGCGTCATTACTGCTCTGCTCTAGAGAAAAAAAATTGAATTCTTTTTTCGTCATATTATGAAATTTAAAAAAAATTAATTAATATGAAGGAATATGCTCAGTTCGGGTCCCCAGGCGTACACTAATTAAACCTTTGCTCAATTAGACAAATTGTCAGACAGTGAACATTTTTCTGTAATAAAACTTTTAAAACATCAGTCCTTCCCAGTGAAATTGCCATCCGAATATAAAAGAGCCGAATCTACCTTTTTTTATCATTTGGTCTACGCGTGTTTGTGTGCTCATGATTTGATGTCTATGTCATCGGAAAGGACCGATTTTCTAGAGCTGCTCCTACACATTCCTCTCGTCCCATTTTTTTACTCCTTGAGAAGTTCTATAATTTGGTTGGGACCCATTTCTATCTACCAGGGGAACCAAATTCCATACAGACCTTATTCGTCAGATTCCTATCCCTCATCAAAGCTCTGTGATGTAACAAATAATTCGCGGGCTGATTTTTCTGGCGCTTTCATGTCTTGATCTTGGTATTAGACATATTCCATATATGTACCTCATAACTGTCATTACATAAGCGCAAGACTCAGCCGTACGTTATCAATTTTTAAAAGAGCATCAATATTTTTTTAAGATTTGAGCTCCTTCACCATTACGTTCTAATAAAACGTACACATAATGGCGAATAAATTTAACTTGTCTGGAATGTATTCGGGCTTTGACGAGATAACGGTTGTGAATAATCAGGTCAAACTTATTAACAAGATATTTGACTGAATATAACGGCTTTCTTCTATAAATTATGCGCATTAGTAGCCGATTCGAAGACGTTGCTTATGGTACCGGTATTTTGAAAATCAGACGAGAAATGACGGTGTGATTGGATACACTATACAACCCTTTCATAGTTATTGACATATTCCTATATTGTTATTACAGATAATATCTTGCTTTTCAAGCAGTAAAGGCAAGTTATTGCTAAAGATGTCCTGTTTTTCCTTTCCGAATATTAAAATCAAGGGCATACTCATGCTACGTTTTTCGCTATGTCGTGAGGATCGCAGCTCATTTAGCAATCGCAACAAGTTTTCATAATTTAAGCTTGCTCACGGTTCCACGGTAGTATTCCCTATGTCTTCAAACAACTCTATGTTCACACTTGGATGCATTTGTTTGAAAATAATCTAGTTAAAAAACTGAAACGTTCAAGCCTACCGTTTTAGTGCTCTTTCTTTTAAGCCGGGGCCCAACAGTCAAGACATACAAACTCAAATGTGCTAAGTGGAGTTCTTGCTAAACTGCAAAACTCCTTTTTTTTAATTTGAAACTTTTAGCCATGGACTATTTTTGCGACCTCTTTCTGAGGTATTTTCTACATGATCTATATTAGACCTTATGGCAACTAGTAGCTGCTTAGGGGTTGCCCCGTAACAGTGGCTGGTTTCCACGAACGAGTACATTTGCCGTTGGTTTCCTTTTCTCTCTACGGCGAACTCCAGGAGCATCGCTCTTATTAAAACTAAATGCAAATTTTTCTGAAAACCCCGTTCCCCGTTCCCCCTTCACCACAGGAACGTGCTCTGGGCGCAACGCAATGTCTCAGTGTTGTTTAATATACACCACGGGGCTAAACTTTGATAGGAAATTGGAAATAGTAATTTATGTACATTTTGGAAATGTATCAACGTTTAGGAAGTTAATGATAGGTTGTGGAAGTGTCTAAATATACTAATCATTGACTAATAACTTTTGATAACTTTGATAAAAGTTCTGTTGGATGCTTGAATGAAATTGTGCAAATGTTAACAAATTGATTCGTTTCAAATGGGCTCAAATGCTCGACAAATTACAATTTTTTCGCCTAAAATCTATGATAACTCCAATACACCCCTCACTAATCCTTACCATATATATTTCTTGATCCCCGGTAGCACAATGAGACAACAACCAAACGAGTTGCGTGGACCGCCAAAGATATCTGGCTCTATGATAATAATGATAATTATAATAATAATAATGATCTTGCAGTCAGCCACTTTCCATTGGGCCAACCTCCCAATGCAACGACTTGAGCGATTACGTCACAAGTATAGCTCAGCGCCACACACGATGGATCTCTCTCGGGTGGAGGCTCGGGTTTAGTTGAGAGTGGCTTACGTGTTGGCAAGGAAGCTCACCGGCGCGGCGCGAAGAGGATACATGCACAGGTTATATGAACGTTGGGTAAATATGAACCCGGAATATGCTTATAAAACGCCTTAGTATTTTCGAGATCAGGTATCTTTTTCATGCAAAGGGGGATATAAAGTTCTATATCAAGGTTAACAGCAACATCCTGCAGGCAAACATACCATCCGTTTCAGGAAGACCACCTTTGCAGATAGCCGATAATGAAATCATAAGAACTAGGGGGTCAAAAATTAAAAAAAAATTGTGTTCTCAGGATCTACAAATTAGCTGAAGCTAATACTGTTTTTGCTGATTTGCTCCCTAAAGATGTTCATCTCAGAAATCTGAATTGTGTAGTTTACGAGAAAGCGGTCTCCCTGCTTAGTGATAAAAGGAGTACATAATAATACTTCAGTACGCCTGAGTAAAACTCGTAAGCGTATTTCACAGCTTCAGTTTCAAATTGAAACGGTGAGACGGCATGGATCGAATGTTCAGTACACGATTAGCTTCATAACATGAAATAAAAAGTTTCTCCAAAATGTGAGGCATTAGCTCGAAACTTACAAAAAGCAAATCATATGCTAAACAAGTGCAAACTGTTGACCATCAAGCATCACTGGACGCCAAAAATAAGAGCCCTTTCAACAGCCAAAGAGAGCCTTGAACGGCGAGTAAAGTGGATTCAGGAAGATTTCACCTTTTCTACTCATTCTTCCGGACTGTCCAATTAGACGTTATTTGCCGTTGAACATCTTTCTAGCAAAGAAGAGATTCACGTTTTTTGGGAACAAGTATATGGAGATACTCATAAGCTCGATGAGGTCGCTTCAGATATCTCACACTTTCTTAATTTTTTCCAGTGGTAACTGTCGCAAGGACCAGAGTAGGATTGTCCACTAATTACTGCTGAAGAAGTACAGCAAGTTATCGCTAGAACTAAAAACTTTCCAGCCCCAGGTCCAGATAAAATCAACAACTTTTGGTAGAGGAAGTTCACTACTTCGCACCAACATCTATCTCGTATATTTACTACCTTCTTAAATGAAGCACGATCCATCCTGCAGTATGAACACCAGCTAAAAGCTATAAACTCACATCCTTAAAGAGAGGCTATTAACATTGATTGATTCGGTACGAAGTGCAATAGTTGAACAACGCAGGTGCAAAAGAGAACCCGCTGGTTGCAGAGAGAACCCGTTAATAGACAGGTGTATTAGAAAACAAGTGACTACCAGCTTTGCCATATTCAAGGGGGGGGGAGGGGTTGCAAAGGAGACTCTTTCAGTCCTAAACTTATCCGCTTCTCCATCTTACCTCTATCTATTTTTCTTCGAGGCAAAAGCTCTGGATACCTATGTGGCCCACCGAAGAGAAGAAAATTTGAGGTCAACCACCTTTTATATATGGACGACATTAAACTCTTCGCCTCTTGGAAGGAGGACCTTAAAATCCTCGTGACGGCGGTAAATATGTACTTTGAATGAATTGGCATGAGCTTTGGACCGGGAAATATCTAGGTAATGAAGAAACATATTCATGTCTTAGAATACCCCAAGCGGAAACCCAAAATCTGCGTGTGTTAAAATATCGACAAATTCTCAAAAAAATTTGAGCTTCCGAATTTTCTGGAAAGAATAAAATCCAAGCGACGAATATTCTGGCCGTTCCTATACTGCTCTATAGGTTTTGTACAGTATAATGGAGCTTCAATAAATTGAAGCAACTTAACAAAAGCATACGCATGATCATGACAATCCATCGAACTTGTCATCCTAGATCTTCCGTACCTCATATATACCTCCCTTGAGAAAATAGGTGTAGAGGTTTGCTGAGATTAAAGTGTCTTCATCAAAGAGTGATTCTAGCTACAGTCTGCTTAGTTATAAAAAGCACAGATTCTTTGATGCGACTTGTACAACAACATCGTCAATATTGTGGCATTTTTATACCATGCCGCAGTTAGGGCCGCAGAGGAGCTTACGCTGCCCTCTGACTTCAGCTACGGCAGTATGATAAGTACCTAATAATCTTAAGAGATGGCATTAGTATTCACTAATGGGAAACATTTTCGTCGAGCTTGATCCTTCAAATGACGCCTGTCAAAACTTCAGTCATTTATGTTTACGCATTTACAAGTTACAGCACTGAGAAGCGACTAACCTCCGAGTTTTTTTTAATATGGAAAAATCTGAGTTTCGAGTTTTGATCAAAAACTACTATCTTCGCAAGAAAACGATATTCGAGACCAAGGCTAAGCTGGATAAGTATTACCCGGACTCTGCACCGTCTATTGGAATGATTTATAAGTGGTTTACCGAGTTTCGTTGTGGCCGTACGGGCACAGTTGATGCTGATCGATCTGGGCGCCCAAAAGAGGTCACTACACCAGAAAATGTCGAAAAAATCCATGATATGATGTTGAATGATCCTAAAGTGAAATTCAGAGAGGTAGCTAATGCTGTAGGCATATCATTGGAACGTATGGGCAATATCGTGCATTCAGTTTTGGGCATGAAGAAGCTCTGCGCGCGATGGGTGCCGCGT
>NC_046661.1:72708150-72713262 GCF_010883055.1 Belonocnema kinseyi | reverse complement strand
AGGCAAAACAGTGGGTTCCACCGGGCCAAAGTGCTCCGAAGCGTCCAAAAACGCAACAATGGGTCGGAAAGGTTATGGCCTCCGTATTTCGGGATGCACATGTCATAATATTCGTGCACTATCTTGAAAAAGGTAAACCCATAACCGGAGCATACTATTCATCATTATTGGACCGATTGAAAATCGAAATCGCCGAAAAACGACCGATTTGAAGAAGAAAAAACCGCTTTATCATCACGACAATGCGCCTGTTCATTCATGTTTACTTGCACAAGCAAAACTGCATGAAATCGACTTCGAATTGGTTCCTCAGCCACCGTATTCACCAGACCTGGCCCCTAGCGACTATTACTTGTTCCCTAACCTGAAGAGATGGCTCACTGGTAAGCGTTTTTACTAAGATGAGGAGCTCATAGCTGAAACTGAGGCGTATTTTTGAGACCTTCAAATCGAGTACTTTTCGGATGGTATCAAAAAGTTAGAAAATCGTTGGACTCGCTGTATCGACCTAAAAGGAGAGTATGTTGAAAAATAAAACCGACTTTGGCCAAAAAAACGCCTCCGTGTTTCATTTTTCAGGGACTTATCAGACTGCCTAGTACATGACTTAGCATCAATCACACCTTTGGTGTTTAAAAGTCATGTACAGGAAGCAGAACGTTTGCTTCTACAAGCCCCTTCATGGTAAATTCCACGGCATTAAGCATAGTAAAGAGCTATCGATGAACAAGAAAGAGCCAGAAACACTTGCACATATTCCCAATGGATGCTCAATGCATGCACGCTATGAGTACATAGTGAGACAAAAAGCAGCTCTAAAGGTCTGATATTAGCTTCTTCGGCATTTCTATCGTGTTGATTTAATTCCCGTCTTGTCATACGCTCAGTGGGAACTGGAGTCCGTTATGAAGAATAATCAGTGCAATATTTACTGAAATTTCTGATTTTTCGCCACTCAATGTATCAGTGCTACAAAACCTGTCATTGTCCTCCAAGATCTCAAGACCAAGATAATTTACGCAATTGAATTCTCGGCACCAGCCTATGGTAATATCACGGAAAAGGAGAAAGAACAATGGTTGAAATATCAAGCTCTTCTTTTCGAGCTAAGTAGGCTCATAATCGGCTGCCTTGCAGGTAGGTAAGCTTAATTTCTTAGCCAACAAAACATAATCCAGGCTTGCCAGCATCAGGCTCAGTCCATCGCGAGCCAGATGCAAAAGGCTGTTTTTCTGGGATCACTTCATTTTGTTCGCCTTCTACTGCGTAAGATAATCTGCGGCCAAAGACCGCACTCTAACGAACCATGTTGTACGAAGTATCTTGCCTAAATTTCCCGTTCTCGCTTAATTTATAGGATAGAACGAGCAGTAGTGGACGACGTACACGTTCCGATTGCGTCGGGATTGGTTGCTTTTAGGAACGAACCATGAGCGTAGCTTCCGGAGCCTACAATTTCTCACATGTTAAAATAATAATATATACCATCTTCTGCACTCCAACGGTGTTTATGTAACGCCAGTCTTGCCATATGCGCAAGGAATAATGGAGTCCGTTGTGGAGAATGCCCCGGTATCTTCTTTCTCAACCTAACTTGTTTTAGTTAAAAAATTCTCTTTATTTCTTCTCAACTAGGAAGTTAAAGAAAAGCTAAATATTTGTGCGAAGTTAGTCATACATCTTAATAAGAGTTAATAAGTTAACCAAACAATTATTTTTGTCAGATTTTTATGAATTAAAACCTCCACTCTACTTAAAAAATTGACGATAAGTAAAAATTTTTAGACTAAAAAATAACTACGTAGCAGTGATATAGAAGAAGATTGTTGAAAACAACACTAATTTCTTTGAACAATTATGTTTGTCAAATTGCTATAATGATTTCTTCGCTCAAGGTTAGATTTAGCACAAAGATGAAAAATTTCAACCACAAAATCGCAACTATCTAGAAATACTATGGGTGGTGATAGTTATAAACAATAATAATATGTTGAAACAATTAATTTGATTGAATTGAAATAATTGTTACCATTATCTAAGAAAAAATAGAGAACAAGTAAAAAATTTCAGAAAGAACCGTATCTTTCTAACATTATACAAATAGAATATTATTTTTAAAGAAAGTGTTTACAGAAATATCTTTGATAAAATAAAGATTAGGTTATTTTCTTTTCTGGATACATTTTTCCACCCTTCTTCTCTTAGACCCCCCTTCCGAAAAAAATCCTGGCTATTCCGATGGTTCGAGATATGTTTGTTTTAAACTTGAAGAAAATGAAACCGACAAATGCGCAGAAGCTCGAAGGAAGAAAGAAGAAGAAGAAGCTCGTCATAGGAAACGTCAATTCCGAGAGGATACACCAGATACAGTGCAAGCGTAAATTTCGGTCCAACACTGTTAAGTATAATTTAAAAGTCCATTCGAATAATTAATTTGAAAACAGATAAAATTAATACTTTCACTTAAGAAATAGACCATACTTTATGGCAATTTATGACACTATAATATCACCTGACATCTCGAGTTCTTTTATCTTAACGCTACTTAATTCTACTCTTTACGTGAAAAGAAATGTTTCTGCGGAAGAGGAGAATTTTGTATGCATAGAAATGACAAATAAGTAAATTTGTTCATAAAAATAGTTTTATATCATTTCTTAATGTTCGTTTGTATCTAAATTAGAGATGGGACGAGCAGTACTTCCGCTACAGCTTGCCCTCCGGCAGGCATAACCTCCTGGTTGCCGGACTCAAGTTTTAAATTTCGGCTCCTGCCCCCTCCGGTGGCCAGAGGAAGCAGTAGGCAGTAACTTCGGCAAGATTTTTACTGCATTTTTTATCCTACTACAAAGTTCGGCGTCAAGTACCTGAAGCCCTCAGCCCTTTTTTTCTGCGCCTTCTGACTATTTTTTTATTCGAACGCTTTATTTACTTTTCCTGTTGCGTTCAGAGTTTAATGCCAGCAATTCAATATTAAAAAAATAAGAACTAAACAATTTTTAATAACGAAATTATATTTACTTTTAATTAATTTAAATTTAATCTGAATTAATTTGAAACCAAATCAGAATTTAAAAAAATTTTAATAACGGAATTATATTTACTTTTAATTTTCGAGATGATTAATAAATGAAAAATAGATTAATTATTTTCTTTATATAATAAAATAACATACGAGCCATGAGTAGCCATGAGTAGCCATGAGTAGCCATGAGTAGCGAATTGAGATTCACATACAACCCACAGGTGTGTTTTTCTCTATAAGAACTGTACTGAAGAGTATTTTAGGCATTTATTTTCAACAAGGAAATAATTTTTTAACATACTAGTTTAAAACAGTTTAAAAAAGAATAAATTTATAAAATAAATGTAAACCAAAATGACAAATTTTCAACAAATAAATTTTTTTCACTCATGGCAGAAATAAAAGTTTTTATATATTGTTAAACCTTTCAGCCAAAAGATGAATTTCCCCTACAAAAATTGTATTTAATATATATATATATTTCTCACAAGCACAACCGCAGGACCTCGCCGGGAGCGGGCGTCAATCTGAATAATTGCACCCGCTTCCAGCGAAATCGTGGTAAAATTTCAGCCATAACCACGTCTCACAACCGTGAGATAGGCGGTTACAGTCTATAAAGGAATCAATATGACGATCCAGCAAAAGCCTCGTGCACCCTAAAAACACGCAGTGACCCAAGGACAACCGCCTTCTGCATTTTTCCCGCAAGTGTTCTAGCATATTGTTGACACGCAGGGATGCTTTTTAGGCTATTAGCAAGTGAAAGCTTGGCACCTCCAAGAGCACCGATGATAAGGACGATCAGTTTAACAGAATATTCCGGGTACAATCGTTGCAACTCCCATATAAGTTATCAATACCTCTCTTTCTTTTCATTCTCCTTGGCTATGATGGTTTTGTCAGCTGGTGCCGAAAATTCGATAACGAACATGGTTCGCATCTCGAAGTCAAGAAGAACCATGTCAGGCCTCGAGTGAGCAACAGAAACAATTGTCGAGAATATAAAGTTCCAGTATATACGGCACTTCCTATTCTCGACAATTGACTCAATTTCCCTAGGAGCATTTAGAGAAGCGATATTAAGGTGAATGCCGTAGGAGTGACAGAGATGGTAATAAAGTACTCTTAGTGCCGCATAGTATGTGAGATAAATGCTCGGGTTGTGCATGGCACGCCCTGCAGCTATCATCGGGAATTTCTTGGCTCAAAATGTGGCGACGGTATGTTAAGGTGGAAATGACACCGTCTTGGCATGCAAAAATGAAACCATCTGTACCAGACTTCAATTCGGGCGATTTAAGGAAAGCAAACGTTAGCTCACAAGACATTGACTGATCCTTCACATTTCTGTGGAAGATACCGTGCATCTTCTTATCGAAGAGCTGTTCACGAAAGTTTTTCTCTTGTGCTTTCTTAATCCGGGCTTTCAGGAGTGAGTACTCGAGATAGATTAGATTTGATGCATTTTTCTCACCCCTAATACTGAAGTCAAGTCCGAGTGTTTCAGCAGCCTCCTCCGCTGCTTTGTACAGAAATGCTCCTTTGCCCACTTCTTCGTGATTTCTGACCATTTTAAGAAGAGTGTCTCTTTCCTTTGCAACTCTATGTGCTGTACCAAGAATAATCCTGTGGTGAAGACATTCAAGACTCAATATTCCGCGACCCCCTTGACGGCGTGAGATGTACAGTCGCGAAACGGAAGACTTAAGATGCATGCTTTTGTTCATGTGCATAACCTTTCTTGTCCCGATATCAAGAGATCTGAGCTCGTTCTTCGTCCATGGAACTACTCCAAATATATAGAGTAGTACCGGGACGGCAAGCATGTTCGTTGCAGATAATTTGTTTCTCGCCGACATTTGGGAAGACCAAATCTGTCGGATGAGACGTTTGTATCTGCTTCGGAGAGTATCCTTTATAGATGTCACATCCTGAATGCGGCTCTGTGGCACGCCCAGGTAAGTATAAGTCTCTTCAGCGCCAAGGTGTCGTATGACGCTTCTATCAACGAGCTCAGGATCTTCAGGGATGCCATTAAGTTTTCCTCGCTTCAAATAAACCTTGGCGCATTTGTCTAACCCAAA
>NC_046661.1:72682290-72708050 GCF_010883055.1 Belonocnema kinseyi | reverse complement strand
GAACTTTCAATTCATAACATTTTTTCATAGATTGCCTATTTTTCGAGATATTTGAAAGTATCAAGTTAAAAAAATCACCCTGAATATATGTACATAAATTCATCCAAACTTAATTTTCAACGAAACTGATAAATTTGGACTGAAAAAATATGAAATTTCAAACCAAGAAAATGCTTTTTTTAACCGAAAAAGGACTATTTTTAAATAAAAAAGGTCAATCTTGAAGAAAATAAAAAACCAATTACATTTTCAATTAAAAAATTAATTTTAAACAAAAAAAAGGCTTGCCCAATAAAAAGTTAAATTTCCAACCTAAAAAGATAAACCCCCAAATAAAAAGGATCATACTTTATATTTCAATAAAAAAAAATTAAATATATTTTTAAAAAATATAAATCAAAATTACAAATTTTCTACAAATAAAGATTTTTCACTTATGAAAGACATCAAAGTTTTTCTAAATTGTTATGATTGCCTTCACTGAAGAAAAAAACTTCTACTAAAACACATTAATTTTTTAATCAAAAAGATAAGTTTTCAAAAAAAAAAAGTTGAATTTTCTGTTACGAAAGGTATCAGTTGACATTTCAATTTTCACGATCAAAATATGAATTTTTAAACAAAATATAAATTTCTACGACAAAAATTGAATTTTCAATCCAAAAGGACGAATTTTCAACTAAAGGATAATTTTGGAACAAAATTTTTGGTTTCTCTACCAAATAGTTTCATTTTTTATTAAAAAGTATTAAATTTATCATAAAGAGGATGAGTTTTTAGAATAAAAAAATTTAATTTGAATTTTTTCCAGAAAAAATTTCCTTTCTTTTAACAGCAAAATATTAAATTAAAACAAAAATTAAATTTTCTACGAAATATTTAAATTTTCAACAGAACAGCAAAATTTTCAACCAAAAAGAATGATTCTTTTACAAAATTGTCGAATTTTCAGGAAACAAACAGACAATTTTTAACGGTCCAAACAGTCCAAATTTTTAACCAAACAGTCGAATTTTTATTTAAGAAAGATGAAACTTCTTCTAAAACAGATGAACTAAAAAAAAAACACTAAAAAAATAGTAAAATTTCTATCCAAAGAAGATTTCAGTTCATTTTCCAAGAACCAAATAAAAATTGTAAACAATAAGTTAAATTTCTTTTATAAATAAATAAATAAGAATTTTGAACATAAAAATATAAGTTTTAAACAAAAAGTAAATTTCCTATTAAATAGTTAAATTTTTAACAAAGCAGTAGAATTTTGAATTATGCAGTTGCATTTTTGTCCAAAGTAGATAAAATTTCTCATAAAGGAGATGAATTTTTAGAATAAAATATTTATTTTGAATGTTTATCCAGAAAAAATTTCCGTTTTTTTAACAGCAAAATATTAAATTAAAACAAAAATTCAATTTTCTACGAAATATTTAAATTTTAAACAGAACAGCAAAATTTTCAACCGAAAAGGTTAATTCTTTTACAAAATTGTCGAATTTTCAGCCAAACGGTCAAATTTTTATTTAAGAAAGATGAAATTTCTTCTAAAACAGATGAACTAAAAAAAAACACTAAAAAATAGTAAAATTTCTATCCAAAGAAGATTTCAGTTCATTTTCCAAGAACGAAATAAAAATTGTAAACAATAAGTTGAAATTCTGCTATATAGTCGAATTTTTATCCAAAAAGCATGACTTTTCAACAAGATTTTTAAATTTTCAACCAAACAATTGTATTTTTCTCTAAGAAATATGAAAATTCCAATAAAACACGTGAAGGACCCCATCTCTTGCCGTTGTCAATGTCAATGTCACGTGGCGTCAGGATTCAATCAATGAACCGCTAATCATGTTCATAAGATTTCCATGATTTATCCCAAAAAGCTGGACACCTAGCCGATAGCCGTAACCATTATCCAATTTACAAACCGTATTCCATCGCAATATATATATATACTATAGATACAACTTGGTAAAGAAAATTTGAAGCCTTGGACCTTTGAGCGCACATGTATTTTCATTGTTATGGCCGGAGGAAGCAATAGGAAGGTCTGCCGGAGTACTGCCGAAAATTGCAGGAGCAATTCAGCAAATTGCGGTAGTGAGCTACTGCAACTTCGGCAGGCAGAAAAGTACCGGCCGAAGTTTGCAGTAGGTCCTGCAAACCTCCTGCGAACAGTAGGTACTGCTTCGCCGGAGTAAGGTACTTCATAAAAGTGCAGATGTTTGAGGATTCCGGGTATTTCTGTCCTATGCCAGTCTTTTCCCCCACTGTGCGTTATATTTAATTCGATGACTCTGAATAACAATTTTGAGTCAGCCTTATTGAAAACTAGTAAACAGAACGCGTTCTGGCATTTTGAATTTTTTGTTGTTTTGTTCATCAATTTTGGTGTGACCGTTTTCGAAAGAGTCCCAACCCGTTCTGAACTGAATGTATAGAATTCCTGAAAATAAAAAAAGAATGCAACGACTAAATTTTGACAACCACCATAAAATGTTCCAATTGTAACTTTATAAATGTAACCTATCTGGAAAAAAACAAAAAAGAAAACAAATTTTGGTCAAAAATTTAAAAGAGGGATGAAAAATCATGAGGCAGCCAACCAAATCCCCTTCTTTTTCTTTTAATTTCTTTCATATTTTTCTTTTTATTATTTTAAAATCACAGTAAAAAATTATTTGTAAATGATATTTACCGTCGCTTCGGTATTCATATAGCATCCTTATCAAGGAAATAAATATTTGATCAGGCAGGAACAGCAACCGAACAACTAAGCTCTTTCTTTGATACTTGAGAATCAAGTGAGGGTCAAATTAAAAATTGAATATGAGCGCACCAAAAATATCTGCCATAAGCACATCAGAAATAGAGAATATAAAAGCAAATTAAGATTCATGAAACATCACTGTTATATATAATTAATTATATTGGTATAACCTGACCACGCCTCGCACGCATGTTACTACAGTCTCGCTTTACCTCACATTGACAACCTCTGCCTCCGTGTTTATTACATAATACTTATCTACTATTTACGATATTTACAACTTGCTTACACGTACCTCCTTTACAACCTTTCCTTCTCCACTCCACTCCTCTTCCGTCTTCCTACTCTTCTTCTCCATCTTACCCAACACCCCCTTTACCCGCGCTACTGCGGTTTGTCACCACTTTCATGCAACAATGCCTCCATGCTTATCCCATTCCATTCCACCTGTTCACTCTCCTTCAACCAGTGCTCCATTTTTGCATACCTTGACATAATGCACACATAGTTCCCGTTAAACTTTGACTCCCTTATTCTTTCCACCCCTTCTACCTTCTCTTCCTGCATGCTATTCTTTTTAATCATCTCATATACCTTCTTTCCTTGCTCGTGCATTCTTATCACTTGATCCATCTCCAATCCATTCGTTCTATAATACTCGTACCTTTCCTTTTCCACCTACGCTTTTATACCCCTACGCCTGTTCTCCTTGTCCCACCGTTCGACTCCCCGCTATAATCCCTAAACTCGGTCTTCCTGCGTCCCTCCTGACAATACAGTGAGGCGTATTCCCTGCCAACTCCATGTTTACATTACTCACCTCTTCTGTATCCTATTTACCTCCTCACTTACCTCCCACCCCACACCTCCACTCCAGAAAACAAGACACTCTTCAGTAGCGAATCGAAAAATTTTATCCTTTTTACAAAATCATCTGCTAGCAATCTGTTTTCCAGCCCCCTGTACTTGCCTCATCACTACATTTGCTCTTCTTACTCTCTCTTTTTTATGACTATTCACTCCCTCATTCCTTCGAAACAGGAAGCCCAGGTACACAGACTTTTTCACCTCCTGTATCGCCTTTCTTTTTCACTTCCTCTACACTCGCTCATCCCTTTCAACTTCTTTCCTGAACACCATAACCTTGGACTTTTCCGCATTGAACTTTAGCCTATTTTTACCCAGGTATCTCCTCAACCTTTTCATCATCTCCTTTAAAGCCTCCTCGCTCTTTGATAGCAGCACTATGTGCATGTCTCTTTGTATATTTTTCTTACCTTCTCAATCAGGCATCTTCCCACTCATCTCTCTTCCAGCTCTCGTTTCGCAGTTCCTTCTTGACACTTTATGTACTTCCTTTTCATCTTTCTGTTTATATTTTTAGATTCCCTATCCCACCACGGCTTCACCATCCCTTTCTTCTTCTTTCCAAATATTTTCTGTTGCACACACACTTTCTCTTTTAGATCCTCCATTATCTCTTCTACCGAGTGCCTCTCAGAGCTTACCTTTGAAACACGTACTCAACAATGTAAAGTCGATATTATTGATGGGATTGTGTTATTATGAAATCAACTTAATATACTTGAAATTTAAAGGATCTTTGTATAGGCAAAAATTTGTTGATCGTATTGGTTTAGTCATTTCTCCGATTTTAGAAAAAATAGTTACGGAAGGTTTGGAAGTCTTTGCTTTCAGAAGTCTAGATTTTGCTTTGCCTTTTTACATTCGTTATGTAGAGAATACCTGATTATGTGCTCCTTCCCCAAAGATGATAATGGCTTTCAATGCTTTTAACTGTTTTCATCCAAAACTTAAATTTACCTATGAAATAGAACAAAATGAAAAATCTGTTTTACAGACATGAAAGTAACTAAAGGTTAAGATGGTAATATTATTATTAATTATTATGGGAAAATTACATATTCAGACAAAATTGAACAATTCTTTTTCTGCTTATCCTTTTTAGAACAAAGCAATTATAATTAAAAACTCATTTATTCGAGCTTTATGTTTGTCTTATGTTTTATTTCATAAAAGAAATTTGATTATTGTTAGGAATATCCTTTTTATAAATTGTTACCCACGATATTTATTTAAGAAACATATTTCAATTAGAATTTAATAAATAAAAAAATGTAAAAAAGTAATATTTTGCTTTCAAATAATCAGAAAGAATGGAAGGAACAAAGTCCTTTTAAAACTTTTGTTCTCTTATTTTTTTGACAAATTTTGAAAACTATTAAATTTATGTGACAAAAGTTTTGAATTCATACTTTTTTCCGGATACCATTTAAAACGGATTTTGTAATAACTTTTTGCAATAATTATTTGGATGAGTTCGAAAAACGTGATCTTCAGTGCAGGGTCACTTGCAAGATCAGTAAGATGACTCACGTGGAACAGACTGACAGACTTCTTAATACTGGGATGGAGGAACACAAAAGTGTAGTTTGTTTGGGACGCTGTTATAAGAGTTTTCTAGCCAGACATACAAATGAATTTGTTGGAGCTGACCATGAGTTTCACTGGGATAATGCTGAAATTTTATATAGTGAATGTAATGAGAAAGAGAGAGAAATGATGGAAATTCTTTATATTAAAAATCAAGAAGAGTTATCTATTAATTTAAGAACTGATTTTTTTGGTGAATATGATTTATAAAAGTTTTTTGTTTTGATTGGATAATAATAAGAATAAAGAAGAAGAAATAAATTAAATAACCACTGCATGTGAGATATTCATTAAGAGGCTGCATATTAAATTTCATATGCATGTATATTGATCAACTCTAAGAAAAGTCAGGTATTTATATACTTTACTCAAATTAAAAATAATTTTTGCCGAGAATTTTAATTTTGAATAATAAAGTATAATATGTTTTCTAGTTAAGCATAAATTATACTGGATATAAGTTAAACAAGCTCAATTATGCGAATAATGAAGAAACCTAACCTGAAAGTAGCGGTACTCACGTTCAAATTATGATATTTACAGTGAATTTTGCAGAAAATTACACCTGTACATTGCACTTCAATTATTAATAAGAACTTAATTGATAAATTTCAGGTTATGTCTTTAGTATTGAATATTTGAAAGGATTTGGGTGCATCTAAGAACTTTCAAGTTTCTCGCATTTTTTTACCATGCACGTATATTACTTCTACAAGATAATGGTACGTTAAATTTTCTACGAATATATGCATATTTATCACCATAAATTTAAATTATAATCTCCATAAAAATTTTTGATAGTGTACACAAACTAAAATGTTGTTCAAATCGGAAAAATTCTGAGGGTGATCTTGATATGCAGAAGATGATAATCGGTAACATTAAAATAGAAAATTGATCATATTGAAGTTAACTCTAGCTGATCTGCATTTTTTTGCATGCTGAGATTGTCCAAAAAAAAATTTTACGTGAAACGCTTTTTACCCTCTTTTTCTGTGATATTAATTCTATAGAAAACTTAAAATACGTGGCAGTGGCTGAATAATAATAAATTATGATCAAATTTGAAGGTTCCTTTGATACTTTTCGGCATTCATGCCAAAGTCGCAAGGGGGAACAGACGTATTCTGAAAGTGAATTTTCACTGTGGAAATAAGGACTACTCTATAATGTAAAGAATTCCTTAAAATAAAACCAAGAATCTAACGGCCAAATTTGGACAACCACCATAAAATGTTCCAATTGCAATCTGAAAAAAGTTCTCCTATTTTCCCCCTAAAGAAGAGAAGGAGTATTCGTTTCCCGTTGTACAAAAATAAGAAGTATAATAAGTATGAGTATAATAAGAAGTATAAGAAGGCAAACAAACATATCCTCTTCCTTCTCAATTTTTTTTCTTTCCTTCGTCTTTTTTATTATTATTATTATCAAACCACAATAAAAAAACATTAGTAAACGTTTTTAAATTTTTAATTTAATTAAAATATCATCTAAATTTCCTAAATTTTGACTGCCCTATAGTCCAAATAACACTATTATATCTCAGTACGTACAAGCAGAAAGGTTATGTACTTCTGAAGGCGCTGATGTTTTCAACAATAATTAAGTGGGGATTTAATGCTTCCGAATTTCACCACTCGAGATGGAACCTTTCCTCGTTTGTCTGTGTCGAAATGGACCTTTGTCCTTTGCTCGAGTTGACACACTTTTTCACATTTTACTCCTATGAAAGTTCCATTTCTCATATCTATTGGATTGTAAAATCATTGGAAGTATGTACATGTATGATATTGTGAAATTTTTTAACTCACTGCTCCTGTAGATTGTAAGATTCTTCAGTAGCTACGAAAAACAAACATCTATAATTGTACTTGAGATTTATCATTGGTTTGCCGTATTATTCGTGCACGCAATTATGGAAATTACACTAGGTTTGTGCAACGTACGTGAGATTACTCAAAGGGAAACTACCGGATTCACTAGAACGATATTCTGTTAATGAATCTGAGAATACAGCGCAATGAACGTCAAAAAAATTCCACATGAGTACCTATGTAACTGTACTTAAAAAAATGTTTTGGGATTTTGCCGCACTTTTCCTAAACGAGTGTGAGGAAAAATTTTGATAAGGTTATTGGACAGTAAAATTGAAATACGTGTAATAAAAATTACCAAGAAAACGCGCAATTTATCATACAAGTATTTCGATATCGATATTAAGGTATTGTAATTTTACCTTTCACCCATGTAGCCTGTCTAGTGGATGAGAATTGTGATTTGCTACTCTAGTGGCGTTGCATTCAACTCAAGAGCTTGACGGTTAGGATTTCATTCTTCGCGCCGGCGAGTTTCATTTTTTCTAACTTTCTTCCGCGCTATAACATTCTATGTATGGCAATGGTAGTCAGGGGCCTTTACTGCTTTAATATTCATTTTAAAAATATGAAACCGAAACTGTTTACGCCCGTTGTTGTATAACTTGAAGGTTTGCACCGAACTAAATGGGCTTTACTACCTTCAGGTAATTGTCCCTTAAAGTTGACAGAAGTCTGCAATTAACTGCAGGCTGTATTTTATCAAGAATTCTGGATGCTGCATTTCTCCGCTTGCTACTGTATTTATACGTGTACATATTGTCGGTGTATTCCAAAATTTTAATGATATATTTGGGAATTAAAAGTTATTGTTTGGCATCTCACACTCATTGCGCAATGAAGATGAAAATCATTCACAGGGCTCCCTTTTAAATAAATTTTTTTTTGTATCAATAACTCAATGAGAGCGTCTGACTCATGCCACATAAGTTTTTTGAAGCACAAAAGCTTTTTGAATCTTGCATTTGCAAATGAGGAACAAAATATTCGAGAAAAGAACATTATTTATTAGAAAAAATTTATGACGTTTTTATATCTATCCTATACTGTTCTGTATGGCATCAGAATTTAATATCGAAAGAGGTTTCGCCTGGCCAGCGAATGAAACCACCCTTATATATGCATCTTTGCAGACCCATATATCGATGATTTGGTTCTCCAGACTTCCTGCTGCGTTTTTCTTTGAGCTGCGTTGTTTGTACATCTTTTGAAACACAGGTCTGATTGTCCGCACTTCCCTCATTTAGGATGACTGTGAGGATCTTGTAACGCCTGTTTAGAAAAGTTATTGGCCTGTAATTCTCAGGGTCATCTAAGTTCTCCTTCCACGAACTACTCCAGAATAGACTCTTCTGACTTTAGATACCAGGTGAAAATGTGGGCCAGATGCAGTTGGGTTAAAGGAAACTTCTTCCACTAGAAGGTGTTGATACCATTTGGTCTCGGAGCGGAATAGTTCTTCATGGCTCTTGAAGCCCTTTATCTAAATGGGTCATCAGTTCTTAATTTTCTGACTGAACGGATGAATTTTCTTGTCTAATTTTTAAATACATTATTTACATAGTAAAATCTTGAATTAAGCAGAAACATTTTTTCGACAAACTTAAGGACAATGGCAGTGACGCTGAGTGTAAAGTGTAAACCGTCTCGGTATTTTCGTCGCGTCGCTTTGGAACCCTTTCAAACCATAGGAGGCAGGTACCCCACAGCGAGTCTAATTATTCGGCCCGAATGATCCTTCCATCGTTACAAATTAAAGCCACTAAAAAAAATTTTAATTATAAAGCATAGTTTGATTCAATTCTAATTAGCAGAATTAATTATTTCATTTAATTAAAAGAAAGTAAAAAAAGATTCATAAAAATCGGTTGATATTTCCACTAATAATGATAATCTTTAGGTAGTAAATAACTTCTGGGCATATACACTGTTCACTTTTAGTGAATGGATGCAGCATACTTAGAAAACATGAAAAATGTATTATTTTTATCAGTCCAAACGATCTGGAGTCTACGATATTTAAGCGATTTATTTTTAACATTCTACATTATTTGACATGTATTAAAACATTTTTCCCCTTATCTAAATATTTGTATGGCGGTTTTTTAAAAGGATCCAAACTTTATGTTTAAAATTCTGTGAAAGAAAGTAAAACTTTCTTCAAAGATATAGGTCTGTACTGAATTAAGAAAATAGGATAAAGAAGCAGTTGCTATAAATTTTGTGAATTATACTATAGTCACCTTTTGAAGAATGTTCACTTAATGACATTTAAATTGGAACCTCCCCCCAGTCCCCCTTCTTAGTGCTCGCTAATATTTGGCACCGCCAGAGTTGGAAATTCCATAAGAGCATAAACACAAACATTTGGTGTTTTTGGATATAAAAAAAGAACATAAGGGCCAATATTTCTTACACCGAAAACGCATAAGCGCCGGAAAATGATACACCAAAAGGATGTATGTTCCAAAGTTTGGAATTGCAAAAAGGCATAAGCGCCAACATTGGGTATAGGAAATGATATCAACCAACAGATTTGAACTACTTCAACCGATTTTTTTTCGGTTAGTATGCAATAAGGGCGTTTCTGTAAATTTGCCTCAGGCTACAGTCTGCACTGCGCATGTTCGGTGGCACCAAGTTCAACTGCTAATGACGCTTGATAAGGTTTGGAGGCAGAAGCATATTCTCTACTTTTTAAAATTAAAAAGTAGATTTTGTAATTCCAACCAAAGATTTTTTTATCACGTCAACGCGTACAGTTTGCGTGAGAAAGAACTTTACCTCTAATTTTTTAAAAGCTTAAAATATTTTTAAATCAAACATTCTGCATTCTGATTCAGTAACCCAATATAGACAAAGCGAATTCTCAAATTAAAAAAAAAAAGAAATTCAGAAACTTTACTGCCGTGAAAATGTAGAAAAACAAGTTCCACGCTCGACAAAAAAAATAAAGCTATATTTTATCGAAACTTTATGCCATATTTTATAATAAAAACTTTTTTATACCGATTCAACAACCAAGACCTAGATAGCATATTCTTACTTTTTTAAATTGAAAATTTTATTTTTGTAACGTTAAGCAGTTGAAAAAGTGCGCCTTGAACGAAGAAAAAAAATTTCTGCCCTAACTTTCTTTGAACCGCCCAAGTGAAAATGCTTCGACTTAAGTTCGACTTGAATTTTCCCCAATCAAGACATGCTGAAGTCGAAAAGTTCAACTTGAGCATGTCTCAGTTTCTAGGCGAAGCCAAACTTTAATTTATGCCTTGGAGACAAGTTGGTATGTCTTGAAGACATACATTTATCTCTTGAGTCAAATTTGTATGACTCCGACACGAGCGGTTTATAACTTCAAGTGTATACTTGTTTTAACAAAAAGGGTCATTCTAACTGGCATAAAAACTAATCTTTATTAATGATTTAACAGTCTTGTAAATTTTCATTCAATGTATATATATATATATATATCGAAGCAACTTATTTACGGTTTCTTATTTTTATTATACTAGTTTGACGATGATACTGAAAATTTTGTTTGTTTTTACGTATTTCTAACGGCTCAGGAGATCTTGCTAGAAAGTTACAATTTTTATTTGTTTGAAGAAAATTTTTAAGAGTAAGACGAATGTCTATGTCTCGACTCAGTTTTAAGACGCAGCCAGACATCGATGTCTTGGAGACGAACTCAAGACATAATCAAGTCGAGCTCAAGTCAAAGCATTTTTACTCAAGGGGTTCACATTTGATAATGAATCTTCTAAGTACTCATTTTTCTTGACAGTACTTTCTTGATGAAACAAGAGGTTCGCCTTTTTAGATCTTTTATATTCTCTCCTGTAAAATCTTGAAGATCTGGGAAACTCCTATATGGCATGCTAGAATTCATTTCGTTTTTATTAGATTAAAATGTCCGGTACACAATACATATTATATAATACATTAAAATACTGAGGATTACACATTTTTTGAAAACATGTTCCATCTATAGATATATTTTACTTCAAGACTTCTTAAAGCACACTTTTCTATAACCAAGAAAATGAAACAGTATGTCAGGTCAAATAAGTTTACCATGGATTTAAGGCTAAAATGTTTCATACAAAATTTAAGCGAAACTATCCCTTCCACCACTTTCAGCTGTGACTGAGACATTTGTAATTATTAAATTATTTATTTTTATTTTAAAAAGTCAGTATTCATGGGTCAGCTTTTATGTTTGGTTGCGTATCAAAACTGTGACATGTCAAAGTCGAACTTTTCGACTTCAGAATTTCTCGACTGAGGAAATCGAACTCGAAATCGAGTCGAAGAATTTTTATTTGGGTTATTAGGAACACTTAAAATCATAAAAATGAAACCATTATAAATTAAAGAAATTATTTAATTTCACTGTAATAATATTTTGGTTAACAAGACAATGCAAATATTTCTTTTTTAATACCAGCACATATTATAAATTGTAATAATTTAAATTTATTTGATTGACATTTTTTTCAGGATAGTTAAGAATAACATTTAGTGCAAAATAAGGAAGAAACATCTAAGTAATCATGATGAAAAGTGTGTACTTTATTTTGCAATATCTGAATTAAAAATCCCAGTTCGTGGCACAAAAATAAATGCAATGTACAAACGTTAGACATAAGTGCTGTACAAACATGTATGAAGTACGAAAAACAAACGCGCAGCGTGAGGTAAATACATTATTCAGCGCAAAGCGCTACGGCCAAAAGTAGCGCCTCTTCTTGGCGCTTAAACTTGCAAGCAAAAGCAAAATAATCACATTTAAAAAATTTTAAAATTTTAGTCCAAAGGTTGTCAATTTTGAAAGCTTCTGTTCAAAAATCTTTGTAATTTTGAATTTGCCAATTTAAATAGCTTTTATTCAGAACAGGAAACACTAGTTGACATATGTGAACAAAAATTCTGACAAAACAATTGTTTCAGGTAAAATAAATGGCAGTGTGCCCAGAGCCAGACCTCAGAAAGAATGTTTAGAATGTGAAAATGACACCCTAATTCGAAGCGACATAAAAAGCCATAGAAACTCAAGATCTTAAAGGAAAGAAGCATAGGCATGAAGGAAGCTAGAGATGCATGCTAGGACAAAAGAGTATGGCGACAAATATTTCATATAAAAAGAGTGTCAGTAGGGTGAATGACCCCTGAAACAAAAAAAAGACGTGGATACTTATGGGCATAAGTGGGGATGATGGCTTTGCGAGGCTCTTGATTGGGGGTGATCGCTAGAAAAATGAAACAGCAAGCTAGGTTGTAATTCGAAATTATCAAAAACAAATGAGCTGCCTGATCAAATAACGACAGAGAAGATGACTCTAATATGGCATAGGGTTCGAATCTGGCACACTTGGATTCATGACAAACAAAAACATGCATTCCTACAGTAATAGTAGGAGTTGAATGCTCTTTAGCAAAGCAGAAAAAATTGTTTGTTAAATTGTTCGATGTGCATTATTGGAAACGTGAAATAAAAAAATGAATAAACAGTCCTCCCCGAGTTTATTTCAGATCAGCCTTAAATGGCCATTATTTATCTTGTGAATGGAAATTTAGTAATAAATGTTGCTTGGAGAAGTGCCATAGGTTTAGTAGAATACGATTGCAAAGGAGATTTGAAGACGCTTCTCTTTAAAGGTTATGCTTTTTAGACATAAATAATTTGTGGGTAGGTGCTCGAGTATGGCATATCAGAAGTGGTTCGAAGATGGCACAATTATTTTTCGAACAAAAAATCACAGTTAAGCATTGTTCAACTTTATGAATGTTAACAGGAATAGGTTGATATATTCATGTACTTAATCCATGTTTTGGGACTCTACATATCCAGATAACGATATTGTCGCCACTAAGGCCGCATGGTGCGTGCACGATGTGGATAATGATCAAAACGTCGTGATGGCGCAAATGCTGACATATGTGACCTCATGTGTATCGCATATGCAGCGCACGTCGTGTCCGCACGCATTTGTCGGCTAGCTGCACTTACAATGTAACCTCATATGCATCGCATATGCTGCGCGTGTCGTGTAGGCACGCGCGTGTCGTTAAACTGCCTTTGCATAATTATAATAATTTAAAACATTTTTTATTAATTGATGGGCCGGATCGAAGATGATCACATAAATATGTGCCCTTATTCGATCCGGTCCCTTAATTTTTTAATCAACTAAGCTTCAGGAACAATACTGGAAAATAATGAATTAATATTAACATATTAGGCAATTTATTTTAAGAAACATTTCATACATCAATTTAACCCTTTTGAGAGGTATTGTGCTAATATTTTTAGCAGGTGCTGTATGTTCAAATAAACATTTCAATCACTTTTTAACAGGGACCAGATCGTAAGTTCCGTTCCATTTTGTTACTGCCAGTTAAATAAAATGATTTTGATTTAATCATTAATGTAATATCATATATCATCTAATTTGGTCCAAATCTAGAGATAGCAGTTCAGAGTTTGTTAAAAAATGTAGTTTTTTCGATCAATGATACAATAATAAAAAATGCAAGTATTACCTCAGCATTCTGAGGGAGAGTGTGGTTTACGTAGATACTTGTTGTTTAATATTCCTAATAAAAAAATGTTCTTACAAGGGTAGGGAGGTTGGTCAAGGATGTGGAAGATTATGCTTGCGTAATACTTAATGCCATTATTCAATAAAAATTAATTTTCATAGTTGAAATGGAAAGATTGAAATATTACCTTCATTATAAAAGCTTTTCTAACCCCCAAATTTTCTTCGTCGAAAAAAATGTTTTCGAAGGTTATAACATATTTTTTCAAATTTTAAACCAATTATTGATGAAAATTATTAATGCTTGACTTAAGAAATTACAAATTATTAAAATATAGTGATAATTTTAATTAAAAATAGAAAAATGTTTCATTTTAATACATTTTTTTAAATTTCGCTTTCACACAGAACCTGCGCTGTGAGAACACATAATGGCCACATACAGTGCTGCACGTCGTGCACACTCAGTGTGCTTAATTTGCGTAAACATTTATCGGACGCAGTGCTTACGTTCTTGGCGACACATCGTGCGGCTTCCGTGCACCCTCACGCATTGTTACCTGGGTGCACTTTGCCAGAGGAGAAATCTTAGGTAGAGTGTACTACCTCTAACGAATCATCCCCGAGTTGTTGCATCGGAGCCTTATTATTAGCTGTATACATGCGCGACTATTGTCAATAAATTCTCTGTATATTGTATTCTTCAAAACTATATTATATTTTGAAAAATATTTATTTGAAAAAGAACCGCCGGCGATGTGAAAAAATCAACCTAACCATTCCGAAAGTCATTCAATAGCCTTTAGAATGACCTACTATTTATTCAATTTCGGTACATGGAGTCCCGGCAATCCAACAAAAAGCAGTTGGTGTACCATATTGGATCCCTTTCATCTTAAAAAATATTTTCAGAATTCTTCTTTTAGTCGCATCAGGGTCTATTTGCACTTGCGACGCATAAATTTTTATGCCCTTATTCGATCCAGTAGTTCAAATGATGGCTTGGTCAGAGTTCTCCGCGTCTGAGAAACGAGCAGCACTCAACAGCTACCCAAGTAAAAATGCTTCGACTTGAGTTCGACTTGGTTCTGTCTTTATTTTATCTCCAAGACGTCGAAGTCTGGCTGTGTCTCAGAACTGAGTCGAGACATAGGCACATGACGTGGGATATAGTACTTGTTCCAAAACAAAAATATTAGCCAAGGGAAGCAACGATTGGAAACTTACATTAAAACAATCGTTAGATTGTTTACGGTAAATGAAGGAATGATTATATAAGAAATATTTTTTTAACTGCAACATAAGATAAATTGTTTGCCACAAGTGTATTTAGATAATAGACTTAAAGTTTATGCAGCCTTACTGGCATTTAGTGAAAAATCTTACTATACCTTAAGGTTTTAATAATTTCAATATGTGTTTAGATGCAAGCATATTTTAAGAAAGTTATCAACTTAAAACAAGTACCATGGTGGTAGGTTGAAACGAAATTTCTTATGTATGAAATCCTCTCTGATCCAATTTCCCATTGCTAGACTATACCAGAAAAAGTTGACAATTTATAAAACAAGGTGAAAACTGTCCTCTAGTCTTATATCGCAGGAAATTTTGCGTGGAAAATAACTGATTTTCCCCTCTTGATGGCCGCATTCTCAATGGAAGTTCAGAGTTTTCGTTCTGTGACGAAACTTCTTGCTTCCTCAGATAGGAAGTCGAAAAATTGTTTTCAGAATCTGCTAGCGTCTGGGTCTCGTTAGAAGGTAGGTCAAAGCTGAACAGGTTCTCACGGGCACTTCGCGTTTCCAAGTAACGAAGACAGCTTGTAGAAGTGAGAAGAAAAGGAATCAGTAAAGCGTGAAAGGGACGTTCAACATAACACTTTACAAGTAATCTAAAATTAGTATTTAAATAAATATTTTTGAAAACCTGACGTTTTATTATCGAAATTATAAAATGTTTATAAATTTCTCTTAATTTTGCTGCAAAATATTAATAGTTGAACGCTACAGTTCAATATTTTGGGTTAAAAATACAGCGGCTTTGTCGAAAATTTGCGTTCCTGCAATGCAATGTCAACTAGTTTCGTGAGATATTCTACGATTTGGGTGATTTTTTTTCTCTCTTGAATGAAAAATCTGTATGTTACAAATTCAGCTTTATTATTAAAAATTTATCTCTTTGGTTCAAAAAGTCACCTATATTGGTAGAAATTTACGTTTTCCTTTGCTTAACATTAACATGTTTACATCAGAGAAGGTGTCAAATTTGTACAAAATTTTCCCCCATCCCCTGTTTTCGTCAAAAAATTCTCTGTACGGCTATTCATAACATTTGAAAAGATAAACAAGTGATCAGAATAATTTTTTTAATGCAACCAAAAATTACCAGAGTTATAGCATTTATAAAATTGCAAAGAACGCACGAAAATAAATATTTCGAGCCAAAAAAGTCACAATATGAAAAAAGTCAAGGGAAGAAAAATATTGCTTTATAAATGCTTTGCAAGATTATCATAAAAACTTTTGAAATTTTTTGGAAATCGAAAATTCAAATTTTGACGGCATAAAAGATAATGGAAAATCAAAAATTAAATTTCTTATTCGAAAATTTAAGAACATTTTAAAGATTTTCAAATGAATAAATGAGTTTTTGAAAGGAAGGCCAGGAATGAGAAAATGAGACCATTTGAACAACCATGTAACACAACACTGCTGAAGGTTGGTGACCTCAGCATAAAACATCAATCAGCTATGAATCTCTCGGTTAAAACTACAACCTGCCCCCTAATTAATTGAAGATACATGCGACTGTCTTTGGAACTAGATTCTCCATCCTAGACGCTTTGAGAGACTCCTTCAGGGGATTATTAGGAGATGAAGCAATAAAGCACCACAACTGCGTTGTAGAAGACAATTGGATATAAAAATCGAGATACGTGATGAAAATGTTTTTGTATAAGCCGAAGAAGCTTTAACAAAATAGAATTCGTAATAACTAAATTACCGATTGTCGATGTTTGACCTCCACTTTTAAAAAGTCTGTGCACAAATGTGGGAAATATACAAAGACCAAGCGCGTAGCGCGAAGGAAACACATTATCGAGTGCAAAGCGTGGGAACCAACGATCAAGCGCTTAAGCGGCGTATATTCTTTAAAACAGTTCCAGTTTAATTAAAAAAGTTAATTTTAACCCAAATAATTAAATTTTCTTCCAAAATGGTTGACCTTGACCCGAAATACGTTAATTTTGAACTAAACAGTTGAATTTCCAACTTAAAATATTAAAATGCAGCATTTAATTATGAATATTTCGTAACACATTAAAAGCTATTTAAAAATATTAAAAATTTCGATTAAGAAATACAATGTTTTTCTAAAATACAAATGTGGACTGGAGATTTATGCAAACTATGCAAGCGGTTCACACGTAGCAAGTTGTGCATTCACCTATCTACTAGGCTGAGCGCCTCTGTCATTTATATTTTCCAGATGATTATTATTTTTTATTATAATAATTTTTATGTATTTTCATGCAATTCTTAATTTTACAACGCGAACTAATTACTATTTTGTTATTTGACATAAGATTGTCATCTATACTTCTAATATATGAATTATAAATCAATAATTAAAGTTAATAATTAAAAACTTATTTAAGCTCAAGATAATATGCGATGAAAAATCTTAAAAAGATGCCACTGGCTTTTCAAGTTTTGCAACTTATAGAAAATGATGCATGGGTTTTAAAATGGGTGTATATTTCACTTGGCAATGGAAAGCTACGCGTTATCATAATTATTTAATACTTTAGGTGTTTCGATTGATAATGTCGATTTTGCAAAGAGATGGCGTTATCAATACGTTTGTTGGTATAGATGCAAGGCGTCTATAGCATTTTGAAGTTTCGACATACGTCACCAAAAGCAAGTTTGTTGTGGATTGCCATTGTGCACAGAACATATTTTGTGAAAGCTTTGAAAATGTCCAATTACGTACTTGAAAAGCCGTTTTGCGGGGAAGTGTAATAACGCTCTTTCATTTGAAGAAAACGGCTGCTGAAAGTTAGAGATAATTGGTTGAAGCTTACAGAAAAAATATTGTAACCCAAAAAACTTGTGAACGATCCTTTCAGCAGTTTAAAACTGGTGACATCAATATAGAAGACAAGGAGCGTCCAGGTCAGCCCAAAAAGTTTGGAGATGAAGATTTTCAAGCTTTATTGGATGAAGACTCAAGGGAAACATTAAAGCAAATAGTAGATGCATTAAATGTTGCCCGATCCACCATTTCTGAACGTTTACATGCATTGAGAAAGTTCCAGAAGGTAGAAAATGGGTTCCATATAAATTGAAAGACAGAGACATTGAAATGCGAAAAACGAATTGTGACAGGTGATGAAAAGTTGATCTATTTTGACAACCCAAAGCGAAGGAAATCATAGGTAGACCCAGGCCAGCCTAGATCACAACCAGTGCGCAATATACAGGGAAAGAAGGCTTTGCTGTGAATTTGATGTAACAGTAGGAGAGCTGTGTATTATGAACTGCTGAAAGCTGGTGAAAAGATTACTGGCGAACGGTACCGACAACAATTAATTAAATTAAACAAAGTATTGAAGGAAAAGCGAGCAGAATACGCGCAAAGACACGAGAAAGTGATTTTTCAACATGGTAATGCACGGCCTCATGTTGCGAAACCAGCCCAAAACTATTTGGAGAACATTAAATGGGACATCCTACCCCACCCGTTGTATTCACCGGACTTTGCCTCATCGGTTGTCCACTTATTCCGATCGATGCAGCACGAACCTTCAGAGAAAAATTTCCAGTCTTACGAAAAACAGAGATTTGGCTCGATAAATGGCTGGTCTCAAAAAATGAACAGTTCTTTTGGAAAGGAATTCATGGGTTGCCAGAAAGATGGGGAAAAGTTGTAGAAAACGATGGCCAATACTTTGATCATTAAGGTAATTCTTATTGTTATATAAAGTAACGGCCAAATTCTGCGAAAAAAATCGACATTACTAACCGAAACACCTATATTTATTTATGAAATATTAAACATCAGTTATCAAAAGCATACATATCTTAAAAACCATATATTTCTGTAGAGTTATACTTTTAAGCATAATCTCAAAAACAGCGCTTTCCATTTTTCTCAGTTGGTAATTAGGTGGCTGAACCTTTTGAATTAGTGCGCTCGCATACATTTCACTCATCCCTAAAGTTTAGAACAAATAGCTCCACTGGTTATTCAAAGAATTGAAAATACTCACTATCTGCAGCGAACAATTGGCGGTCACTCTCCCCTATCTTAGCATCAGTTAGTACATGTTTAAACAGAAATAGGCTGATTTACGAATACTGCCAACTGGGGGCGGTGCGAATCTCTACAATAATATTCACTAAATTATGAAAGGCTTTGTAATTGTATTTTCAAACTGGGCTTGCGTTCAATACGTCACGCAATTTTTATACCTTATCTCCCATATAAATAAATATATTTTATTGATCTCTAGGAGAATTATATTGCTAAAAATATCAACATCTCACATCAACCAAAGAAAATACTAAGCTTCCATATGTATTTCACACAAAAGGAATTCCAAGATAAAGAAATCCGTGACGATTGAAGCCATCCCTGATGAAACTAAAGTCCGTTCCAATTTTTTTCTTTTGACATCACGTTTTTTATTTATTAACAAATAATATAAATGCAAATATTTCAGGGTCATATGTTATATCTTCAATAAATAAATGAACAATTTAAGGATAGAATATAGGTTATTTTTGTAACTTGCCTTATTACTATCATTCTTCAGCTTTATTCGAAACAAAGATAGTTCAGTAAACGTTTATTGTGTTGATATTAATTTCTTTTTAAATTAAAGTTTTCTATTAATCTGGATTCTTCTTCATTTAACTGTGATAGAATGGTTTGGTTTTGTACTAATTTTCATGTAAGATACACACACATGTAACAGCGCTTGGTCATATCCATGGAAGAAATTTTTGCAGGCTTTACATCAGTCGAAAACTTTGAACCAAACAGCGAGGCAAATCGCTGCAACTACCTATAACCTCAACACAATTATTTAAAAAAAAATTTCTTGACACCGTAAACATTTTATATTAACAGCTATTTGAAATTAAAGACAATTTGGGAACTTTCTACATCACTCCTGAGTCATGCTTTGTGAAAAACTGTAGCGAGTTGCCCAAATTGACAGTGTGTATGTTGATAATAAATATTATGATAGGCCTTCCTGAGTAAAAATGCTTCGACTTGAGATCGACCTGGTTATGTCTTGAGTTCCTCTCTAAGAAATAGATGTCAGGCTGCGTCTCAAAACTGAGTCGAGAAATAAGCCTTCCTCTTACTTTTATGGTCACGATAGGTAAGACGGCATTTACTTGTCTCAAAAATAAAAATTATAACTTTCTAGAAGGATCTCCGAGGCTGTAAGAAATACGCAAAATGAGTCAGAATGACCCTTTTTGTTAGGACAGGTATATATTCGACGTTATAAACCGCTCGTGTTAGAGTCATAAAAATTCTACTTAAGAGATTCATTTATGTCTTCAAGACATAGAAACTTGTCTCTAAGCCATCAATTGAAGTCTGGCTCCGTCTCAAAACTGAGATATGCTCAAGTCGAACTTTTCGACTTGAGCATGTCTTGATTGGGGGCAATTGACGTCGGACTCAAGTCAAAGCATTTTTATTTGGATTGCCTAGGTTTACTTAAAGGAAAGTGTTTTCGACATCTAAAAGAAAGTTTTAATTTCTATTAGGACTACGAATGACGACCATAATTTTTCCAATATCCGCCAAGTGGGCATTGTTAAACAACGGTTCTTTTTAAGTTGATGATATTTGCATGGCTGGCTTAGCACAATCTTCAAAAAATTGGTAGAGCTCAAAAAGAGTGTCATGTTTGGTATTGATGGACAAAATTTTCTCCAATTATTCTACTATAACTTGTCCGGCTGGCCGTACGACATTTTGTTATTTTCAACGTTGACTCCTAGCCTTATATTTAAATCTTCCTGGAAAAGCGTCTTATGAGCAATCGATTTAGTATTAAAGCTTTTCTTATTTACTCAAGCACTTCATTAAATGGTCGTAACTGGATTTCTTATTAGGGTTTGTTTGATACCCTTCTTTCAAATAAATAATTTCAGTGTTCTTCATAAAAAACTTAACCAATTCTTCTTTAAATGCGCTTTCCGATAAACTATGACAAAATCACAATCTCCGTAATTTTATTATTTCGGGACTTCTTTGCTTCTGCGAACGGTGAAATTTCAGTTCACGTACTCGATTTAATAGTATTGAATCTCCAAAACTACACAGTCGAATTACTATCTCTTAAATTAAATCTTTTGATAAATAATCCTTAAGAATGAGCAATAAAACTTTTAACAACTAGCCGTTTCAATTTTACACGACATTTTATTCAGAACTTCTTAACTCTGCCTTCCAGAACGTCTGAGGTTGGCAATGACGATAGAGACCTTTTGAAATACACGGCTAGGTAGCTAATCTTTGCGCTTCCTTCCAGGGCACTAGTATGAACATCTGGGATCCCGCCGCTTCCCAAAGTGAGAATGTCCATCGACGTGCCTTTTCCCACCTTCAGACTATTCCTTATTTCTTCCAGGAAGTGACTTTTAGTTACGATGTAACCCATATTTGAATAGGCCACGACTGACGAACATTTTCGTGATCTCTTGGTTCATTACGTTTTTGCTTCAAGAAAAAAAACAGAACACACTTCATATTTACCGGATAGAAACAACTAAACCATGAGAGGTCAAAAGTGAAATTAGCTGTTCGATGAGGATGCAGTGACAAAAACGAAACGTATTAAAAGTACGAATAAAATTCAATGTGATTTCGCTTGGGCGTTGCATCTCTTGTTTAAATGTCCACGGGTTGGACGTTCGCAATGCAGTTTATGAAATATGAGCCGTTGCCGTACTTTACACGAGATAACTTAACGACGCCTACAGTCTAGATGGTGACGATATATGTTTATTACATATATACTGTCAAAGTAAACATATCAAATGGAACAATTAAGACAATTGTACCTGTAATAAACTCAATTATTAATGTTTCGAGTTATGAGGGTTTCTCAGTTTTTTACGTATCTTTAATTTCGGATGGTCTTGGCTGTTATATGGCTCTTAGCTTTTATCTATATTCAATATAAAAAATTGTTGAAAAATTAATATAGTTCGCTGTTATTGTAACCGTTGCTGTAATTGGCAGTTCTCTTAAGGTAATTTTTGCACTGAACCGTTTTCGAAACGCCATTAATCATTCACAAGCAGAGCGAGAAAATTGTTTAAAACCTCTTATAAATCTGATCAAATTACGTGCTAATTGGGTCCTTATAGATATCTTTTTACTTTGAACCTTTGAAGAGAATATATGATCTAAGAAGTAAAAAAAAGTTAGAATTTCTTGAATTTTGTACCTTAAATTCAGCTTGCGGCATGTGATAGGAAAAGAGTACCCAAAATCTATAATGCCTGCCTCACATTCTTTAAAGTCTTATCTTTACTTGAAGCTAATGGATCCTAAAAAAGCATTAATAACTCTCGAGATACGACTAAAAATGGGTAAGTGTGCCTGCGTCAGGTTTTTGGTAGTGATCACCGCAGACAGCCAGACTCGTTTCTCAAGCAACTGAAATTTAGCGAAAATACGCTTGAACATTTTAATCGTGTCTCGAAAACAAATTGAGATTTTCCAATTTTTATTGGATTGAATTTGAAGACAAAAATTTAAAGACTATGCGGTATGAACTTTGTATATTCTGTTCAAATGGCCTAAAATATCTCTATCAGAGCTCATTCAAAGCGTTCTCGCTAAATTTGCATGAGTCCAAATTTAATTAATTCAATCAGTAACTCGATTTTAACTAAAAAATTAGTTACTTTCAAGGTTTTGACTAATGAATTAGTCAACAGGTCACTGTTTGTACCTTGCTAATTGAAAAGTAAAAAGAATGAATAATTTTTATTAGTTATCTCCGAGAACTACTAATTCGTCAGTAAAGTTCGCAATATAACCACTGTCAAGTCGTTGACGCAGAAAAAGAGAAGATTATTTTGTTACTCAAACAGACTTTCAAGAATAGGCGAGAGAGTGGATTTCAAATAAGAGCCTGGCTATCACAGAAACTTACGAGAAATATCCAGAACTTTTCGATAAAAACGGAGAAATAGTCAGTTTATAATAAATATATATGAGAAAGTCGCTTCAGTTTTTTATATTGCAACAGGGATTACAGTGGTTCACCAGCTCAATTTTAGGGGAAATAGAGGATCTTTGCATTTAACCCTTAGGACTCCGCGCGGCGGCCCCGTGGACCGCATTTTTCGTTAATTTCATGTGTACTCATAACGCCCTAGAATTGGGCGGCACGGCTGCTGCTATTCCTCGTCCTGTTGCTCTGCAACCGTTTGAACTGCTGCTCTTTCGCCGTTAACAATTTGCGAATGTAAACAATTTGCATGTAGAAAACATTCTACAACTGTTACCACATGTGAGACTTGCTCAATAAAAAAAGAATGAAAACTGAAAGAGCATTATTCTTTTGATTTTGAATTTACAGCTCCTACATAGTTCCGTTTCTTCTAATTTCTCTTGAGAATCGATTTGCTAATGATTCTCGTGAAGCTAGTCCAATTTTCTAAGCAGAAAGATTTTTACACAACATGTTTTACCAAAATTTGCATTACGTTCAAAATTTATTTAATAAAGTTTAGAAAATATTCTATGTTGCTTATTTATTCATCCAAAGAAGAGAAAATACTTTATTACATGCTCATACTGTAAATAAAACTAAATAGAAATTGTTGAAATGTGTAAAACGTGATTGCGGTCTCGAGGACCGCACGCGGGACAAATTAGATTATCAGGGCGTACGGAGTCCCAAGGGTTAAAAAAGGGTCTGTAGTTTGAACTCTTGTTATTTAATTAATAGTTCTTTTCTTCGCTGCGATAAGTACGAGAAGGCACACACACTTTGCGCTTTTTCTTTATTCATAAATTGCAGCAAGAAAGCTCGGGATACGCGCGCGACAATGCCACAGCTATGTTTGAAGTCAAACATAATGCTTTGTATTTTTCTCTTTGCGCGCTTCGGTGCAAAAGAAAGAGACAGAATATTGCATTTTAAGCCAAGCGCAGAAAATTGCACATCCATTCAGATATAGGCGTAATGATTTATTTTTTTAGATTTTCCGACAAAACGTTTAGTATTCTTTTAGCCAAAACATTACTTCCCCCCAAAAAATACAAGAATGCTACTAAGTTGGTAATAAAGCATACAAAAATTTCTGTATTATCTTGCCATTTTGTTATTCTTTCTTGCCAATCTATCAACTCTTGGTACTTTTTGGAAACATTTTTTTGGGAGACAATTAAATCTTGGACATAGCAACAAAAAGTTACCAAAAATAGAGCAGAATCAAGAGGGAGATTCCGCTTTTCTTATAAAGGATTAGGCAGAAAGAAAATGTGATTTGTAGCGATACATACTCTTAAGAAATTAGTGATATGAAATGCAAAAAAGTGAACATAATATAAAGATTAACAAAGAATAATTTTTATGATAGAAAAAAGTATTTATTCATACATTAACCATTTCTATTTGAAAAAATATTAAAGCATTGTACAATGAAGAAATAGTAACTACATAACTACTAGATAGAAAATTATAACTATATTTACATCTTCTCGGAATCTGCAGAAAACTTGACATTCAAATCAGTCGAGTTGAGTTCGTATAGATTTTGATCTCAAACTTGTTTTTCAGAAACTCGAAAAACCCTTAAGTACCGAATCTCATGATACTTGTGTTAGCATAGTTGAAACAAAAATGTTTTGAACTTTCGAATAGCTCAAAACTGTTCGAGTTCTAAAAACTATTCGAGTGCTCGAAACCTTTCGAGTTCTAAGAAAATTTTAATTACTCAAACGTTCGAGCCTACATCAAGAAATCGCTTTTTGTGCATGTAACTGTACATATGTGGTAACTTATTCTCTCCCATTCAAAATTAATTTCCAAAATATCACAGATATTTAATTAAACATTCGCGGAAACTTTGAATACAATTCAATTTGTTGTCAAAAACTTGAGGCTATAAAACACCCTATATAAATTGTTAATAACAATTGTAATATTTGTCTTTGACTTCACGTTAACAGACAGATAATAGTATAATATCATTTGAAGGAAGTTATCGCGAAAACAATCATATTTTACTGTACAAAAAAAAGGTAACAAAATTGTTTATAATTAATTAACAAAAATTACAAGTCCTTATTCTAAACATTGGAAAATCATAATTTGTATGCATTCTTTGTTGATAAGATTATTTTACACAAATTTAATATAAGAATTCGATGAATTTGATGAATGCGGAATTTCATGCAAAGTATTTTTAAGGGAAAATATCACTGCGAAGTACTATAAGTGTATTCATTACTAATTAATTTATTTGCGTTCATTTAACACATAACCAGTAAACACTTTGTTTTCTCATGGGCGTCAAATTAATTTTCTTTTTCAGAGAGGTCGAATTTGTGCTATCTAAAGAAAAAATTATACTTTCAATATTCTTATATGGTAATTATATTATACCAAATAATCTCCTTGAAAATGAAACTGGAAACCTAAAATCTAAAGATTTGCAAGATAGATGTTTTATAATAGTGTACAGTCGACACTACTTACCTTGCCGCTGTTTAACTTGCCGCTTTCCCTAACTCTCGGTCGAGCTCTTCCCCCTTCCCCTTTCGCGTCGGCTCGACAACCGAGAATTGTTCCGCTCGCTATTTACGTTGCCGTTAATGTTTTAGTTTTTTTAAGTCACATGAGATAACCTCAAGTATGACAAGTTTAATCAAAGGTTTATCAAAAATTTGTTAATACTAACCAATTTTTCAGTTTAATTCGCGAGAGAAGGATGTGCTCCCAATTTGTGGGAACTAAATGTGAGATAATTCACGGTGATCCTGAAGCAAGTTTAGGTTGAACAAAAATGTCATCCAAAACGGAGAACGCCACTGTTTTCTACAGTTTTCAAGCTTTCTAAAACGCTT
>NC_046661.1:72653468-72682190 GCF_010883055.1 Belonocnema kinseyi | reverse complement strand
TTATTGATAAAATTGAATACAATTATAAGATTTTCTCGTTCTAATTGAACTTTTACAATCATTTTTCGGTTCTAAGCTGATTTATATAGCAGTTTTTTTTATGTTGAATTATGCACAAATAAACTTTTATCAATGCTTCTTTCTTGACTGCGGGTAAAATATGTTTGGGTTTTCCTTTTTCCATTGCTCTTATGTATTACTAAAAGACCCATCAGAGTGTCGAGTGCAGTGGTTCTTAAGGCGCGTGCATTTATAGAAGGAAAAAGCCAGCCATAGCCGAGATTGGGAGTCGGCCGACTCCCAATCTTCCAAATCTTATAATTGTATTCAATTTTATCAATAATAATAATAATAATATAAATCAAATCCAACCGACTACGATAAATTTGCTAAATACGTATTTTTATTATTGGTATTAAAAAATGTAAAAACTATTTTCCGGCGCCATTTCGACAAACGAGCAGCTCCGATTTCGTGCAAAAGCGTTTTAGAAAGCTTGAAAACTGTAGAAAACAGTGGCGTTCTCCGTTTTGGATTACATTTTTGTTCAACCTAAACTTGCTTCAGGATCACCGTGAATTACTTCCACAATATGTATTCTGAAAATCGAACTTTCACTGTTTTTAAACACTGATCCGCGCGCGGCAACGTACATAGCAACCGAAAACATTCGCATCAAGCACCACGCATCAAGAGCAGATTCGAGAGTGGGGAAACCTCCGTTCCAGGAAAATTACTGCCCTAACGTCCCATTCGCGGCATGGTAAATAGCGTCGCCTGTATTTAGATAGCTAATTAGGTGTTTTTTTTACTGTGAATATGAAGACGTAGCGCGATATCGAAGGCTAGGAAAAGCCGACTGAAGGATAAATAAACTACTTTTTTTAAACTGCATAAATTGGTACTAATATGTTATGAAAGATTAAAAAATTTGTCTCGAAGCATCTCGAAGAACTCAAAAATGCACCATATGTAGTATTGTTATATTTCAAACATCAAAAACTTTTTATCATTTCATAATCATACCTCGTTTTTCGAGATATGGTAGACCATGCACATATGAATTAGAAAGAGCTAGCGGAACTAGCCCGGGGAGTAATGCACAGTAGGTTCGGTACTTATCTTTTCAACGTAGTTTCATGTGTGAGCTTCAAGTACAGGCGCCCTATGAAAAACTTTTTTTTAGTTCTAGCATTAAGAATAAAATCCTTCATTCTTGCGACGAAGGCTTTAGAAGCACTGTGTGTGTAAACATTCGTCAAAAATATGAAAAACAAGGTTTTTCATTTATTGCAACTAGCAAACTATATATGTATGTGGTAGAAAAAGTTTTAGTTAACAAATTTTGTTCTTGCAAATGTTTACAAAATGACGTGTCAGACATAAAAATTTGTTCATTTTTTACTTTGAAACACATAAAAATTCTACAAAAGTGCTATTTTTTAAATATACAATTATATTATTGCAATAATTGATTAACCAATTTTAAACTTTCAGTAACAATGTCCCTTACGACCATTACAAAGTTTTGCGAAACTGCAGCCCGCAATAGTAATTTGTTTCCATAAAAGCTCATTTCTTATTAAGAAATGGACTATTTTCAACGGAATTTTCACAGTTTTGGCCTATAGGATCTCAACGAAAAGTGAGTTATTGTCGAATACAAATGTTATGTTATCAAGGACACGTAGCGAAGAAACTATTTTCAATAAATAGAATGATGAATTGTATGATGCTGATGACGTAATACATGCCTATTGCGAATCTAAGACACGCAAAATGCTTTTCGTATCTCTTTCTGATGTATTTTTTAACCTTTTTAACTTTCATAATTTATTTATTATTATTTTGGAAATAAAATGGACGATTTTACTTTAACTTGTAATTTAGTCATTCTTTCACAGAAAAGAATTTCGAGTCGACCACGCAAATTTGATTTGCAAAAATAAGACACACTTTAGAGGTAAGTAAGTTAACACGCCAATAAACATAGCATATTCTAAAACATTATTTAAAGGAAATTTTACAGAAATTTTGCCAAAAACTGCCACACCGGTTTGATAATTTGGTTAAAAAGTGTTAACAATTCCTAAATAATTTTCTTGAGTGATTGTTGAAAAAAATAGCATGTGATACAAGTTTGCACAGGCAATTATAACTTGTGTAATAAATTTTTTCTTCACGTGTAGCACTGAAAAAGGAATTTAACGAAAATCTAACGAGCTGCAAAAGCATTTACAACGAAAGATAGGTATATATGCATATGAAGCTTGTATAATTATGCAACACTCGCTGGAACAATTGTTTACATTATTAAGAAAGTTAAAAAAACTTTTCCTCTTTTTATCACACACGCAATTTCTACAAAAGATAAACTGTGAATCAACGCATCTAGAACTGACAAGCATGCCCAGTGGGAACACAATTTGGTGACGTCTTTGCGACATCGTTACGACATCCTATGTCTTTGTCGTTGAGGTGTCTTTACGACATCGTGAAGATATCGTTACATCAAAAGACGTCTTTACGATATCATATAAACATTTTAACGACATGACTATAGGATGACATAAAGCTGGCGTAAAGATGCCGTGACGATCTCGCAAAGACGTGGTCAAATTGTGTGCCCACTGGGTGGTCGCAAGTGCTTTGCGCTGATTAAAAAATCTACTGTGCATGAGCAGCAGAAGCGTCTGAGCCTTTTTTTCTGTATGTAGCGACAGGAGAATATACTTAGAAAATAATATTAAATACAGGTGTAAAATACATATTGCCCAATATTTATAAAAGATTTGACAACGTTTTCAAAGATTTTTCAAGGATTTTACAAAGATTTCCAATATTTCGTAAAAGATTTTGGAAAGTTTTAAAATATTTTATAAAGACATAGATTATTTTACGAAGATTTCAGACAGGTTTGTGGAAAAATCCAAACAATTTAATGAATGCCTCTGATGTGCGGGATGTTGATGCGAGTTTTCTTTAAGGTAAGCGTTTTGAACTCTTTATCGAACGGATCGTAATTTATTCATTCCAGCTTGGAAAATATTCTCAGAATAAAAGCAAAGCTTCTCGAAAGTAAATGAAAAAAATTAATGCTTTAATTAAAAAATTTTTGATTTATATTGGCAGACATTTTATTTTGTTGGCAGCATTTTCTGTTGAATACTTTCTCATTTATTATATTGGTTAAAGTTCCGTATAACTGAATTTTCCGATTTTCCGATTCATGGTAAAACCATGAAAACCCCATAAAAATCATAACTTCTTGGTTTCATCTAAGCCAATACGCACAATATCGTTAAGTATTTAAAAAAAAAGTTGTATAGCTCATTAAGTTGCACATTTTTCGTTTTAAAAATTTTTATCTGCAAGTGATAGTTTTCGTGAAAGTGAGTGATACATCGATTTTTATTGACAAAAAGCGAAAAACTCAAGGTTTCTTGCGGTTACATTAGCCAATACACAAAATTTCGCAATGTATTTTCAATAAAAGCTATAGATCTCATTAAGATGCACGTTTTCTGCTTCGAACATTTTTTTCTGGTAGTGATATTTTTTGAGAAAATTAGTGATGCATCTGATGAAATGTAACAGCTTTTCAAGCAATTAGTAACAGGTCTTTCTCTACCGTCCGTGCTCGTAGTACAAGCATATGTTTCTTGCGTATATTTCTTATTTTTCAGGATTCCTTCTCCGGAGTCCTAATCAAGATGGATGAAACTTATACTATTTCCAGTAGAAGTATGATTCTCCAAAAGAGAGAAAAAACACTTCAATGGTTGCGACAAGTCGAACTCATTCTGAGTGATTTTTCTCGAAACACAAGAAGAAGATAACTCTTTTGGAATCTGAATTGACATGCGGCCACATTTCTGCGGTGACCTCAATACTCATTTGATACTGTTTGGCTGTAGGGTTCAATTTTAAACGAACGATTTGGGAAAGGAGCATCGTGAACGGTCAGTTGACTTCACGGGAAACTGTTGCAGCCTGTTACTCTTTTTGCAGGAAGATCTACATGGTTGCTCTTGACAGTAAACTCGAAGAGGAAAGTCGCATCGGAGGTGTTGGTGTAGTAGTCGAAATAGATGAGTGCAAGGTCGGCCGTCGAAAATACGAGCGAGGGCGTGTAGTGGAACGATTATGAATCTTCGGAATGATCCACAGCGGATATCCCTCCAACTGTCGGTTGGAAATCTGACCTGAAAATAAGAGAGATCAGACTACTTTAATAGAATTAATAAAGAAGCTCGCGGTGTTAGGGGTGGAGATCCACATCGATTGTTGGAAGGGTTATATTAACCTCGATGAACATAGTTTCGTTTACAAAACTGTCAATTATTCCGAAGAGTTCGAGATTTGCGATACCAAAGCGCGCGCTCAAAATTTCGAGTCCTCTTGACGGTGGATGCGACGATTTCTCACACGAGGAGGAGTGAACAAGAGCAATCTCGCAGACCATCTCTGTGAATTTCTGTGGCGGTGACGGCTCTAGAAAAAAGGTGCTGATCCGTTTAAGAAACTAATTGCGAATATAAAAGTCTGTTACCCTGGCCACTGAATTCAGACATTTTTAATTAAAATAAATTCAAATATCAGCAACATTATCTCTGTAGCCAGTCACAGGAGTACCCCCCAAGAGACTTGAGAAAGGGATAGGGGGTTTGACCAACATTATTTCCGTAGCCAGTCACAGGAGTGCCTTCCTGCCCTCCCATGGGACCTGAAACAGGGGTAGGCGTTTTAACAATATAATTTATGTGACCAGTCAGAAAAATGCCTTGCCGCCCCCCGAAGTACCTGGAAAAGGGGAAGGGATTTTAACAACATTTTTTCTTTGACCAGTCACAGGGGTGCCTTCCCGCTTCTCATAGGATCTGGAAAAGGGGTAGGGGTTTAACTAACATTATTTCTGTGACAGTTAGAGGTGTGCCTCCTCGCGCCTCACGGGACTTGGGAAAGAGGTAGGCGTTTGAACAACATTATTTTTGTGCCCAGTCACAGGGCCACCTTCCCGCCCACCACGAGACCTGAAAAAGGGGTAGGGGCTTCAACAACATCATTTCTTTGACCAGTTACAGGGGTCTATTCCCGCCTCCCCATGGGCCTGGAAAAGGGGTAGGGGCTGAAGCAACATTATTCCTGTGACCAGTCACAGGGGTGCCTTCCTGCCACAGGGGTGCCATTTCCGCCCCCATGGGACCTGGAAAAGGGACTGGCTTTTAACCAATATTATTTATGTGACCAGTCAGAGGTAATGCCACGGTAATGTAAAGTAATGAGATCTACAGCTTCTAGCTGAAAAATTTTGCAGAATTTCGCGTGTAGGCTGAGATAAACTGAAAAATCCATGATGTTTATGGGTTTTTTCATCAAAATCGATTTATTATTCATTCTCCTCGAAACTATCACTAGAAGACAAAAATATTCTAAACAAAAAACGTGTACCTCAGTGGGAGTTAGAACTTTTTTACAGAACATTTTGCGATATTTGGATATTAGCTTAGATAAACGCAACTATGACTTTTATGTCTTTTTAAAATTATTTCACCATGAAGATGGCCTAGTCGCCAATTTTAACTATCAAATTCGTAATTAGCACATCAAAGTACATAGGTATGCGGAGTTTAAAAAAAATTGGAGAACTCAGCTATTCGGAACGGCACCCATATTTTTTAATGTATTCAACATAATATATGCCTGAAACACAATTAAATAATATTGTTACTCAGCAATATTATACCGAAACTCTACTATATCCAAATTTCACCACAACTTTCGATAATAATTACTAAGCCAATTTTCTCTATGTACAATTATGTGATATCTGACCATAAGCCCGAGTTTGGCTACCTGTTCGGTAGAAACTACGAAAATAACATTGTACAACGTTTCAGTTCGTATTTTGAATGATTGAAAAACACAATTACATTTTTTAATAGAAAGTGTTAAAATGTTCTTTCTGAAAAATAAGAAAAAGTACATTAACAATTATTGTTTTTCTCGATTACCTTAGCTTGCCTACATTTTTTCTAAATTAATTTTTTCCTGAGAATCACAGAGTATACACGTATGTTAAAGTCGGTAAAATGAAATGCGTGCAAATTCAGAGCTCTTTCAAGACTTTATTCACATGTCTCGTATATTAAATTTCAATAAAATTGTTCTAATAGTACGATTCATAATCTAATTTCCTCTAATAATTACAGGGAAACAGGAAAAAAAAATAATTTTCTTGGTTAATCGCTAATTAAAATATTGGCGAAAGTAATAAAATTAATGGTGAGAATTTTATCTACGTAACAATATTACTAAAAAATTATATTATGTTGCTCATTCAAAATTTATAAACTTCTTTTCTCTTTAAAAATTTAAAATTATTTAGCGTTAATTGCCTTAACTATTTAATTCAGTACTCCATCATAGTCAGCGAAACTTTAGTTTATACTTTCACAAGATTAGTTACTGCGTATACATTTAATGCAGTCGCAGCCAAGAGAAATCTTTCGCAAAGCTTCCAGCCTTAGTGAAATACGTCTCATTAAACTTCAACGTGACCTCGACTGTTTATGCAGTTCAATTTGACTCGCATAAATGTTATACTGATTTACGTGTATTATATGGGTCATACCATGTCAGATTTACAACTAAAATTCTTTAAAATAAATTTTGTTTCCATTATTATCAAAAGGAAAAAAATGACATGTATTTTTATCATTTCACTCTGATATGAAGAATTTATGAAGCACGGATTAGGGTGTGATTGAATCATTTTAGTTTAGCCTAGTATTCTCTTACGCGTTTTTGCCGCAGTTATAATGATTTAAGTCAAAGAAATGTTATAAGGTTTCAAAGTAACAATGTAAGATCAAGAAGTAATCATGTATGTAAATTACAAGTGTAATTTTTGCATAATTGTGAAAAGGTGACTTTCATTCAAATTATAAATCTGAGACAAATCTGCAAAACACAAGATTATCTGATTTTAGAGAATCAAATTTTGCAATAAGTTTTTGAGATACAAGACGAAGATTTGTTCTGTTGGCTTTTGCTGCATGTTGATTTTATTGAAATGTATTCGAGCACCGAGTTGGAAAGGTCCTTTCCGACATTATGCAATAACAATGTTAACCAGCAGTCACACACACGAATTAGAGCCTCAATCGCGCCGCCCGCGCGCGAGTCATGCGCGTGGTCACACATAATTATTTTTATTTCACAAAATATTTAACCGTCTACTTTTAAAATGTAAGACAATATTCCAGATACTACAATGAAAAATTACAAAAAAATCATTTGATTTATGCCCATTTAAAAACAATACTAATTGTTTGATAAATTGCTGCAAAAAAGGTATTAAAAAACTTAATTGTTAATCATCAAACATGGAGTTTAAAGTAAACTATATTACACTATTTTTTTCTTATGGTGAAATTTTTTTAGTTAAAAAATTAAAAAACTCACGAAACATTTGAAAAAGAGCCTATTTTTTAGAGTCGAAACATAAAAAATCGATATTTCAGAAATTCTTCATATCAGATGGAAGTAAAAAAATACGTGTCATTTTCTTCCTATCAAGAATAAGGGAAACAATTTCATAAAGAAAAAATTATTTGTAAATCTGACATGAAATTACCCATATATTATAATATTATATATTAGTGTCTTTTAATAAGTCATCCCTACAAAAGTAGTCGAATGGAATCGATTGACTGCAATTGCGAAGTGAGTGGAAAATAATTAAATTTAAACGTGATAATTGTATTCTATATACAATTGCTAAAGTACAATTCAGAAATTCTTCCATGAATTGAGTTTAACGTATGTATTCATATTAGATTTCAGTTATGCAATAGAAATAGTACGCAGTTATAATGCAGTTGATTGTCTATCACATCTGTTGTGGAGTTTAAGTCAGTTCATGACTACCACTTTAACTCGCACTCCTCATTAGTTATTACTTAAAAGTTATGTTAAAACTACTGTATTTGTTCACTTTGTCAAGAAATATCAAAATTATAGAGATTTATTCATATTTCTATGGATTTTATTTTTAACTTTAAATTGAATTTTAACTGAATATTTCAGTTTTCTTAAAAACAAAATGTTTAAAACAACAATTCTAGGTTTTACGCCTACAGTTTCCTGCCTGGTATCGTTAGGCTGAACATTGCAATTCACACGTTGTTGTAAATCTAAATGTTTTTTCGAACAATCGCGGTTTCTATAGTGTATTTTTCATTGAATAGTTTTTAATAATACTTCCGAACCGTGAATATACAAGGTAACCAGCACATTTCTGATGAAAAAGTGGTTTTAGTTAATTTGTTTGAATTTGTTATATTTTACATATCTCAGCATCTTGAAAAAACGACTCCGTGGGCGCGAAGCCCGAAACCCCCCGGGTTCCGAGATAAGGTCCGCTGGAGTCAGTAGCACCGCTTATCAGCTTTACCTTCTAGGCTATTGAATGTGCTTGGATAAGTGTTTTCCATTAATTCAGCTAAATTTCTTATATTTTGCGTATCTCAGCATCTTGAACAAACACCTTCGTGGGCGCAACGTCCAAAACCCCTCGGGTTCCGAGATAAGGCCCGCTGTAGTCAGTAGCACCGAGTATTAGCTCCACCTCCTCGGCTATTGAATGTGCTTGGATAAGTGTTTTCGGTCAATTCAGCTAAATTTGTTATATTTTACGTATCTCAGCATCTTGAACAAACGCCTTCGTGGGCCCAAAGCCCAGAAACCACCGGGTTCCGAGATAAGGCCCGCTGGAGTCAGTAGAACCGAGTATTAGTTCAACCTCCTAGGCTATACAATCTACTTGGAAAAGCGATTTCCGTTAATTCAGCTGAATTCGTTATATTTTATGTATTTTGGAACCCTGGGGATTTCGGCCTTTGCGTCCACGGAGACATTTTTTCAGGAGGCCGAGATGCCTAACATATAACAAATTCGGCCGAATTAACCGAAACCAGTTTTTTAAATAGAGTCAATAGCCTGACAAGTAGAGCTATTACCCGGTGCTACTAACTTCAGCGGACCTTATCTCAGAACCCGGGGAGTTTTAGGCATTGCACATTTGTTCAGGACGCTGAAACACAAAACATTTAACAAATTCAACCAAATTAACCGAAGCCATTTTTTATAAGAAATGTGCGGCGTTTTTTGTACTTCAATGCTTTTGATCACTTCTGCGAAGTGACTAGAAGTTTTTTTATTCTTAAAAATTATTATGATGAAAATTTCAAATTTACATAGTATTGGTCACTTGAAGTTTTAAAAACGTTCATAAAATATTCCAAATTGTAAAATAAAACTCAGAATAAAACTCATTATTCAATAAAACTTATTTTGGAGTCATAATTTAATTTTCAAAAGTGTACTATTTTCAATTAAAATTATCTGCATGTAATACATTTAAATTTCTGTATCAAAAATTTGCAGCTATTAAACTTAACACTTCCCCAATTAAAACTTTTTATATTTAAAGGGCAAAAGTTGAATTTTCACCCCGCTAACTGATTTATACTTGATTTGGCAAAACTCACCCACTTTCATTCGCTTTAGAGGCAGCAAAACTCGAACTTTCGATGTGCCTGTTATGAAAATATAATTTTTTTTTCTACAAATCTATTTATGTGATCAGCTCTAAATCTGGACCAGAATAGACTGTCAAGGTAATAAGCAAAAAGTCTTGTTTTCGTAATGCGATCTTCTTACTTTCCATAACTTTAGACACACTGTTAAATGGTGTTATCAAAAATACCCTTTGGCCACTTTTTGACCCTTCCCTACAAATTATTTCTTTTTGTGTTATCCTATGTGGCACTTTTTCCACGACACTTTTGACCCTACACTACCCTACACAGTTATTTATTGTTATTATACATTATAATGTCATTATAAGGTATTAAAACCGAACAAACAGAATGGATTCTACGGAATGGAGCATTGGATTAGATTTTTAATATTCATTTGCTACCAATATTATCGGTAACCCTACTCTACTCAACACAGTTATATATTGTTACTATATATTCTAATGTCATTATAAGGTATTGAAGAAGAACAAAAGGAATGGATTCTACGGAATGGAGCATTGGATTAGATTTTTAATATTCATTTGCTACTAATATTATCGGTTGCATACGCACCATCAGACTCATACAATAAATATATTCAAACTGAGTTGAAATAGATTAAGGCCTGGTAATTAATGATGAAAACCAGACCACTTAACGTCTATATTATTTTCAGTTCATGTTTGATGCGTGTGAACATTAGTGGCTTCAAAGTACTTTGACGCATTTATACAATAATTTATCGGAAATAAGTCAATCACTTGTTTTAGTTTGAAATTCTAACTACATATTTTATATAATATGAACCATCGTATTTTCCATTTATCTTTAATGCTAGGACTTCCAGAAAAGCTTCTTTTCTATTTACGTCTGATTGATTCAAAATATTTCTAAATTTTGAAAAATTTTATTTGAAAATCTATAAAATTCTTTAAAATAAGAAAAATTCAGATGTGTTTCTTTAGAATAACACAAAAAGTCACACAATAAGTCTAAAGTTACCTAAATCCCTGTAGGTAAGTGTCCCCTACTGTATTTATTACCTACCAACACTTCTTTGTTTATTAGGACGCCAATGATATCGCCAATTGCATGATACACAGCAAGAGAAGATTTTTCAAATAATAACTTAGTTTTGTCTATTTAGTTTATAGGCGAGCGGAGGGTCCCAATATGAACCCTTGGTGCTTTAACTATAAAGCTTATTAGACCACACCCTTAACTATTCGCTCTCAGTAATTGGTTTCAGAATTCTTGGCGAAGCCCAGGATGTTAACCACTGATCGCGTAATCATTTTCTCATATTTCATAAAGTAGGCCGACTTTGCCGCTGAAGCCAATCTAATGCAGTGCACTGGCACAATACATGCAGGGATGTTTCGATATGTCTGCAGCCTTTTTTGCACTCTATCGTGGACGTTAACTCCATTTTGTGAATGAGATAGTTCAAGTTGTTATTCCCTGTGGCGTATAAACTATTTCCTCAGATATCCTCCGTCTGAAACCATTCACTTGTACAATCTTCTTTTCCTTTGATGGAAGCAGTCATTAAATTCCTTTCTAGTCAAGACCTTCAACTAAGACGTAATTTATTTTTTGATTGCCTACACATCTCTAAAATACAAGGCTCGAACAAGTTAAAGTTACAGGGGATTAAACGCGAGGAGCAAAGAGAGTTGTCAAGCATAGTCGTGGAATGTCAGGCTGAAAACTTACTCACTAGCACTGATGTGTAAGCAGAAGCATTGTCGCAAACGTTTGAAATTTTCAAGTTCTTGTAAAAATTTTATAAACATACAATTTTTTAAAACCAAGCTCTACGAATACCATTCTGACGATCAAATGACGATCAGAGAGTACAATCGAACACACACGCTTAAGGTTTTCATCACAAGTTGTGGTTGTAGGGCGTCTGGACCTTGCGTTGTCCCTGTGGTAAATACAGAGAGCCATCTTGGACCTGTTCCATCCGTTTGTATATAATTACAGTTTTCCATGTAAGGTTTTCACGATATCCCGAAGATTTCAGGGCCACTCTTACCGATTTTCATTAAAAATTTTATAATAACATGTTGTTCGACTTGTTGGTAAATTTTTATTTTGACAACGCAAGAAAATCTCTTTTACAGAAAGCAGCCTGGAAAAGGTTGACAATGCCGTCGAGATTCTGCATTTAGACCTAACATAAAAGCGGCCGTTTAGAAAGGCTCTGCTACACGTCCAAAATGTAATGACAGACTTCCCACACTGGGTCTCATGATGCTTTGCCGATTTCAGTTTGCCATCTAGGATTACTTCTAAATATATTTCACTTATCCTGAAATCAGCACTCTGTCCCTACGAAATACAGGGGCCCTGAATTGTCGCACTAGAGGTTTTGATGCGCAATACGTTATCAGACCCATTACACATAACCTCCTGCGGGATCTCTCGACAGATAACTTCTAGAGAGATATTGCTAAAAGAACCTTCTATTAATTTCTATTCAAAAAGGTGTCCACAACATAGCCTTCATGTTTCAGCAGCTGGTTCAATATGTCCACGGCAGCCTGGAGCGCAGTTTTGATAGAGTAGCCTGCCTGAAATGCATGCTACAATCCTGCAATCATTAACAGCAGTGTCGTCCTCCTTTGCAGGTTTTCTAATGAAGACCACAACTTTTATGCCGCTGGCACGCATTGTAGGGCAATACTTGCCCTTACGTTTTCCCGTCGTCGACATGGTGAATATCACATACGTAGTCCACATCGTGGTCTTTCATGTTCATGAGGTTTTTTTTAATGTTATTTTTATTATTAAAATCTGTCAAAATTCACAGTTATTCTCCCGAGTCCAATTATAGTATATAGAATACACACGCTCTGACAAAATTTAAAATTACTCTGCTTCAAAAAGACCCACCATGCGAACGAAGGAGCAGAAGGACCCAGGGTGCCATTCCACTTTCTTGATATCAACGACCTCATTGGCGAAATTCCAGTCAGGTTTTTTTTTCTTAGGCAAAGTCTTTCTCGTATCGGCAGGTTTGACTTTGCTGAAAATCTGGGAAGTGGAATTCCATTTTCAAGAATCTATTGGATCCTCGCTGTGTCTGGAATCTTCTTAGATTCCACGCAGAATGCCCTCCAATGTTCCTGTTTGTAAATCATGATTTTTTTATTGCATTCATACTAAACCATCTTATAAATGTCCCAGTCTAAAGGCCACCATGCTGCTCCTTATTCAGGCTTACTTTTACCTGTAGGGCAATTCTTTTTCATACGATGTAATCAAAGCGCTTCGCCTGCGTTCCTTTGCATTCCTTTTTGAGTTTCAAAGTTTATATCTGGGGTTTCTGGTCTTAAAAACTACCGATTTTTGCAAAGCTAACTGGAATGAGATGTATTTGTGGTTTGAGAGACACTTTTTCTCGGAAAATCTCCAGCCCATTCATTTGTTCCACGGTTCTTCCGAACACAAAGTCAAATCTTAAACCTCGCTCATGTTTTTAATCTGAAATGTAGGAGTATCACTACAATTTATATTTCCTGCTCAGTATTTGCTAAGTATTTAAATAATCCCTTCCTTTGCCCTTGAGATCTGTACTGCCCCGAACTATATGTTTGAGCTTGCGCCACAGCCGAAGTTCACAAGGAATTTTTTTCCCTTGCTAGTTCTGAATTAAAGCCGGGACCTTTCTATAAGGTAGAAGACCCTCAGCATCAATCGGAAAATAAGCCAAAGTGATATACACCTCTAGCTTTTTTCCTCTTCTGGCCTTGAGTCTAACTTTAATAGCAATGAGGTCGCCGCTTACATTCTTTTGGTACCTTTTCGTGTGACCCTCTATATGTGAAGCCATATCCTTCTGAGTCACTATTCATTTCCCAGTATGAGCAGGCTTTTTGAATTAGGGCAATACCTGTATCGACCACTGACACACGGCTGGTCAGCACCACCGAGGTGTCTTGTCTGTGATGCATTGTACATTATGGATATTAACGAATCAGCTAATAATATGATAATTCAGGGGATGCCAGGACACTTTTGGTCCCCTTACGGAGCCTTGTTGTGCCAGTCGCTAGGTGACAGTACTCATACCTAGATATTGTCGTAAATCTTGAGCCGGTTCTCTGTCTTTTGGAGTATATACTCGGGGAATTGGTTCTTTGAGTGAAATTTTTGAAGCTCATGTGCTTCAGAACGACCGAGAAATTTCGAGGTTTCCGGAAATTGTTACGGCTGCTCTATGATATCCTCTCAGAAACTCCTTTTATCTTGAAATCCAGGTTTAGTCCCTCGATGAGCCTAAGCGGTAGTGTTCTCTCCATCTGCCTCTCTCATGACCAGATGTTTCTTACAGATTCTCTACCTCAGCTTGTACATCTCCTTAGAAGCTAAATAAGTTTCAGATCAGCCCGAAGCTGCAAAAATTGTCACAAGGACGTTCTTAGCCATTTGTGTGAAAGTAAAGCTCTGTTTTTTCAAAGCCTCTTGGCGTTTTAAATCTCTGTTTGGGGGAGCTTGTGAGGAGCTTTGGCTGATGCTGGAAACCGCGCTAGGCGGGTTTCCTATTTCTGGAAACTACTAGAACTTTTCATATTCACAGAGGGCCCATTTAGTATTTCTTGCGCCTCGGAAACTTGCTTGTTGTCATCGGTGTTAGATATATTGACCGCTCCTGTTGGAATGACTCCTGAGCGCCAATTTTAGTTCCATGAGTCGCTAGGTAAATAATTAATACCCCGTACGAAGCCCTGCTTGCAGGAAAAGGATCTGCATACTATGTAATTCAACCTAGTATCCTAAAATCTCCATTCAGACCCCTCTTTTCTGATTCCGAAACGTCTGCCTCGACTGATGAAGAAACTTCAAGGTATTACAGGATTTGGTAAACCTGTTGTTATTAGCACTCGATATTCCAGGAGGCTTCCCTCTGTTTCACCTTCTTTAGGTCTCTAGTCTGATGTGAGACAAGGTCACGCAATCCCCAGAGAGAGAAATACTAAATTACTTGACTTTAATTTTAGGTTTTTAATTTTAGGTTATTTGAGGGACCAGATTTAGTTTCGTAAAGAAGAAATTCGCCTCAAGTGCGAATGGTACACAGGAACCAGTGAATAACCGAAAGACATATACTACTGAGACGCCGGACTCATGTGCGTGACAATGGTTCGAATCGGGTTGTTGTCAAGTCCTTATCGTTTTCGTAGGAAAAACTTTGTCCTTTTTTATTTATTTACTTAATGCATGTAGGAGCTGTTCACTTGATTTGAAATAAAAATAAAATGGTAATGGACTTTTCCGAATACCCGTGCTGAAACTTGCAAATTAAATGCTTATTAAAATAAATTCAAATTGGTGCTTTCTCGATTCTTCACGTCACCTCCAGCATCCGCTGGGTACTTTTCCCAAAAACTGCGCATCTTAACGTGGACGGTTTTAACCAGAATCTAGAACCAGCTAGGGCTTGAACTGGTTCCAGATTCTTGGAACAGTTTTGATTATTTTTGATCCTGTCAATTTAGGAAAGTTAAGGTGCAGTTATAAAACAGTGTTTTTAAACTTTGATGTAACGGTGTTACGTGGATTTTATATAACAACGCTCCTAGTCTCTTCTATAGTAAATAAAGAACTGTTTCCAGAAAATGTTTTGCAATATTGTAATAAAAAGGTTACAGAATACCAGTATTACAGGAATTCTGAAGGTGCTGGTCATTAAGATTTAGGGTGACATCTATTAGACAGTCCCTTGGTTACTCCCAGTTAGTCGTAGTAAGTCTCGGTTGGTCATCAGAGCTCTCGCTCTAACCGCCCGGTTGGGCGAAATCCCTGTCGCGAATATTCGTTACTATCTGTCTGTATTACTTCTTTTGTAACATATTTGTTAGCTATTTAAATAATTTTCATTTGTTTAAACAAATTTTTACATTCTCATCATTGATGATTGAAAAAGTGTCAGAATTGTCCAAAATTTGACATTACGGTTTTTCAAAGGATCTGCACATTTTGATATCCCCTGAATCTAGACCCCTCGAATCGAGCTTCGAGCTCTTTGCATTACTCAGAAATATGAACATTTATTTCTAAAATGAATCGAAAATCAAAATTTTAGGTCAAACACACAATATGAAAAAAGTCAGAATAAAAAAAACCTTGATGTTTTAGAACTCTAAAAGGATGTCATAGCAACTTTGGTTTTATTAGTTCAAAATAACATTGAAAAGAAGAAAAATTTAATTTAAAAAAAGTACAATTTATTATTTTGTAAATTGTCTATAAATTACTTTTTCATAAAAATTACATTAGAAATGAAAATGGAAAATTTGTGACAAATCGAACCAGAATTTTCTCAACCATTGTTCGATAGGACTTGTCATTTTGTTTTTATTTATCGACAGTGGTACGCAGAAAATCGAAAATTCAGGTTATAAGCCAATAAGCGATGAAAAATATGGGGAAAATTTTTTAGAGGATTTCCAGCGTTTAAAGATTCCTGCAACATTTCCTCGACTGTTGGTTCTCGCGCTTTGCGCTTGATAATATATTTATCTCACGCTTCGCGCTCGATACTGTATTTTCCTCGAGCTCCGCGCTCGATCTTTATATATTCCCCACACTTGTGCACAGATTTTTTGAAACTGAAGGTCAAAGCATCGGCAATAGTAATTTAGCGATAGTGAGTTCTATTTTGGTAAAGCGACTTCGGTTTTAACGAACACATTCTCATCACGTATCTCGTGCTTCGCACTCGAATTTGTCCCGCAAATGGTATATCATTTCCATAAATGTATATTATTACAATTCATAACATGCATTGATATAAAAACAGACGTAGTGTCATTGTCTTGTTTAAAAAAGGGGGATTCTTTTTAAAAAATGTCGTTATTAAACATTTTGTTGCAACTTCTGTCGGTTTTTCAAAAACTGAATTTGCTCATTTCCAATTATATTTTTACGATTTAAACGTAACACATAGGTCTATACATCAGCCTTACTTTTTTCGAACTTCTAAATTATATCCCTAACCTTAGTGACCCACGAAACTTCGATTAATGAGGGGTTGGGGCGGAGGTGGAGGCGATTAGATTCAACCGGTAGTAATAGCTGGTTAGTGTTTTATGCTAAGAAGGTCACCAAACTTCAGCAGATCGGGGTTCATGTGATCTCATTTTCATATTAATATAATTGAGAATCTTTGAAATACTGCGAAATAGTAGAATGAAGAAATTTAATTTTAGATTTTCCATTACTTTTTTATGCTGTCAAAATTTGAATTTTCGATTTTTCAAGAAAATTCAAAAAGTTGTTATGATAGTCTTGTAAATGCTATAACTCTGGTAAACTTTGGTTTTATAAAAAAAAGTCATTAGGAGAAATTGTATTTCTTTTTGCGTACTACACTGAAAAAATAGTTGGTAGGGATACTAACAAAGTAGTAGGCCCAACTATTTTAGTTTGTAATACATGACGCTGCTATTAAAGTGGTTGAGGCTACTACTTTTATTCGCAAGATTGGTAGTAGTTGTCCTTACTAGTTTATTTGTTCTCACTACAACTTTCGATGGTGGGTACTACTTTCAGGTAGTTGTGTTTACTACAGTCCTCTGCCTCGACTGTGTATGTGTATGCAGTAGTAGTTTTCTTACGATCCGAAGGGGAAATGTCAGCCAAACTAAGCCAACAGATGGCACCATAAAAAGTAAGTGTGTCTTTTTCATTGAATTGCATTAAGAAAAAGAAAAAATAATTAAAAACTTGATGCTGTTTGCAAATAAACAAAAAAGAATATATAAAAAAATAAGAGTAACTATTACTAATTGTTTCAAAACAGAAAAAGTGAACAAAACATGTAATTCAATATGAATAAAATTTAATTTTGAGATACATTTTGAAAGCAGTTTGAACTTTATATTTTTGTGATTTATTACATGATCAGAAGAATTAATGAAAAATATATTACTTATATCCAATATGAATATAATAATAATTAGAATATGTAAGACCACAACTTAAGTTGTTGCAAAGTAAAGAATCTTTGTTACTTTAAAATCTTAAAAATTTCAAGTTTTGAAGGAAATATTTTTAAAAAGTAGTGGTAATGGTAATTAAAATGTTTGAGGGAATCATTTCGAAAAAAGTCAATGACACGAATGATAAATGAGAAAATAGATTTAATATAATTTACATATTTATTTTAATTCAACCTAACATCACATATACAATTATAAAGTTCAATAATTTATTCGTTTCTTAATATTAAAAGTTTTTTTTCTCGCTGCATTCAGCCCCTGATAATATTATTTAAAAATTTAAATTTAAAGGAGATTTGAAATTAAATAGTTAATTATATTATTGAAAACCTCATTTCTAAAATAAACAGACTATAAGCTATTAAAATCTATAAACAAAGGTACTGTACTCATTACGCACAGTTGGAGGAAATGGACTTTTTTAATTCAAAAATGTCCAGATTTCAATTTTCCTGCGGTTTTGAATTTTTCTGTTTTAAATTAAAGATCATTAAATTCTATAGATCTTGACTCTTCGAAATTTTGTCTCCTCTATTTTTCTATTAATATTTTTTCCCATCAAAGTATGAACAAAGTCTTATTATCAGTGAAAATTTTTGTTGTTGTAAAAGTGCTTCCCATTAATATAGGAATGACGTTTAATAACACAAATAATTTAAAAGTTTATAATAACCACTGTGATAAGCAATTTTTGTGTCAAAATATTAGATTTTTAGATTTTTCAAATTATCTTTTTCTTCAATGGCCAGAACGACTTCAGGCATTCCTTAAAATAGTAAATACTCAATAATATTTGATAAAATATAACAATTTAAATTTTTTTAAGCAAATTAGATAAACAAATTTAAAATGTTTGCCCTTTCTCATAGAAAATTTTCTTTGCACTGGAAATGTTTTAAGCTATTGGACAAATGACTGCTAGTCACAAAAATATTAAAAGAGTTAAAAATAACCACTGTTATTAACAATTCTTCTGACAAAATATTTAAACTTAAGGTCTTATCAAATTTAAATTTCCTTTGATGGCCAAGACGGCGGGTTATTGTCAAAAGATTTTCTATTGAGTGAATCTTAGCATGCAATGTTATGATTCATTCCCAATCTATTACGATTGAAACCCCGACTTTTTCTGAGTGATACTGCCAACATTGAAAAATTTTTAATGTAAATTGTTTATAAACGTGTAAGTTGTTATATTTCACTAAATAAGATCAAAGATACATTTTTTATAAATTATAACCATTTTAGCGATTAAAGAAAATAAAAATGTTGATAAAACCTTAAATTTGAATATTTTGTCACGATAATTATACATAACAATGGTTATTGTTAACTGCTGACATATTTTTGTGACTATCAGTTATTTGCCCAACAGTTAAAAATATTTCCCGTGTAAAAAAAATTTCTATGCGAAAGAACCAAAATTTTTAATTTCTTTATCTAATGTATGTACAAAAATTTAAATTGTTATATTTTATCAAATATTATTAAATATTTATCGTTTGAGAGAATACCTAAAGTCTTCCTGGCGCTTTAAGAAAATAATAATTTGAAAAATCTCAAATTATAATATTTCACCACAAGAATTGTTTAAAACAATAGTTATTATAAACCTTAAAATTATTTCCGTCATTACATGTAATTCCTACATTAATGTGAAGCACTTCTAGTATCAAAAAATTTTATCGATAATTAGACTATTTGTTAATTTGTTTATCAAATTTGTTTCCAACAAATAAATGGAATGATAAACAAATTATTTGTATTTTATGATTCCCTAAACATTAATTTTAGACAATATAAAGTTTTCCTGATTAGTTAACAAAACGTAAAAAATTGTTATGTACAAAATTTAAGTTCCTCCATGCTCTAAGTAGAAAAATTATTAATAAACAAATAGAGAAGACAAAAGTTCGGAGCGTCAAGGTGAATGAAAAAAGTGAATTTCCTCCCACACTCCGTCATGAGTACGGTACGTTTGTTTATAGAGTTTAATAGTTTATAGTCTGTTCATTTCAGAAATGAGGTTTGCAATAATATAATTAACTATTCAATTCAAAATCTCCTTCACATAAAAATTTGTTAATAAAATTATTAGAGGTTCAATGCAGCGAGAAAAAAGCTTTCAAGATTAAGCAACAAATAAATGATTGCACTGTATAAATGTATATATGATTTTCGGTTCAATTGAAATAAATATATAAATTATATTAAATAATATTAAATCTACTTTCTCATTTATTAGTCTGTTTATTAACTTTTTATCGAATTATTCGCTCAATATACAATATACATCATGTATTTTTTATTAATTCTTCTGATCATGTATATGTTTTTAATATTTTTGTCATTGAGGTCTTTAATATTATTAATTTTTTCATTATTTTTATTCATATTAAACTCCGGATCGTAAAAAAACGGGAAAGTGGGGGCGATGCATGGGGCTGGTTAACTATTTTAAATAATAAGCGTTACTACTTTAGTTATTAAGTCTTACTATTTAATTAGTTATTTTACAAAGCATTAGGGTTGTTTTACTAGCATTAGGGTACCTTTTCACGGAGGTCTGTTGTGAAGTATTCGTTGAATTTATTTGACACATCGAGTTCGCATCTATAGGTTATCAATCATTTAAATTTGCAATAAACCAACAAAGTAACTAGAAATAAATCATATGATAAATATTAATTCCACGATTGTTTCAAAACAGGTCTCCGTGAAAAGTTGCCCTAAGCGTAGCTGTAGAGAACGCCCTAAGGATCTATACGATGCTTTCCAATATTTTCCACGTGTTTACACATTATACGTAAAGGTTCAGATTAAAATGGCCGAAACTTGTAACATTTACTACTTTTATTTCTTGGAAAATAAATTGCTGGTAAATGTAACTAATTTATTTGTTGTGACTACAATTACTATCCTTACTAATATAACCTTCATAGGAGGACTAACGGCAACTTTTTACCAGAGGAAACTGGTTAGTTACTATTACCATCGAAGTAGTTGTCGTAGCTTATACCAACTCTACTAATGAAAATCTTTTCGTCGCAACTAACCATTTTTTTCAGTGCATAAATAATTGTACAGGGAGTTTTTGAATCTTGGAATAAAGTGGTCTTAAAAATGTTCCGAAAACGTTCACTTTTTAAATTTTTATTTAAAATGGCTCGCTAACGAACTTGACCTTTAGTATACGATAATAAAAGATTATACCAAAGGCCAACGCGATCAGACAATTCGTTCGAAAGTTATCATGCTTACAAACTAGAAAACTACAGACACATACAAACACACACATTCATGAAAATCTGTTTTTACGATTCAGAGGATCGCAAAACATGGACATTTTACCAAAACTGTGGGGGTCAAATTTTACAGAAATCTAATAAGTTCTCTGATGAAAATGTGAAAATGAATTAATTTGTCATGAATAATGTTTTGATGGTTCTGCTTTCTATTTTCATAGTAAAAAATAGCATTAAAAACATAAAAAAGGAATTTTTTTTAAATCCACACACAAGAAGGAGAAGAAATCAAAGATAAAAGATGTGATGAGAATATTCCCACGCATCGGGAAATTTTTTTTTTGACTGCCAAGGAAGTTTCCAACGATTAAAAAAAGCGACGCATCTCATTAAAAAGTGATTAATAACAAATTTGTAGATGTTTTTAAAGTGCACAATTTTTGTCTTCACATCTTTTTACGTATTTTGCATAATACCACCGAAAAATGGAATTTTTTATTTACCAATATTTGTTTATACTGTCAAAATTTAAACTTTCGATTTTTCAAGAAAATTCAAAAAGTTGTTTCAAAATTCTTGTAGGCCATTCAAAATGCAATTTTTTCTTTTCTTGACTTTTTTTCAAATCATGCGTTATTTGGCTTAAAATATTCATAATCCTGTATTTTTTGGAATTCTGTAAACGCTATAACTATGATAAATTTTGGTTTTATCAAAAAAAAAATCATTGGGATAAATTATTCGTCTAGTTGAATACTATAAATAACCGTGCAGAAAGTTTTTAAATCTTGAAAAATAATGGTCTCAAAAATATTTAAAATGTACTCACTTTTTGAATTTGCATCCAAAATGACTGAATAACGATCTTAACCTTTATTTTAAGATACTAAAAGAGTGTACCAAAGAAAAATCCAATCTATTAATTCTTTCGAAAGTTATCGTGCTGACAAAAAAACCATCCACGAATGAACGAATGTACAGACCGACAGGCACATTCGTAAAAACCTGTTTTTCGGATTCAGGGTGTTTTAAAACGAATGTAACAATCGAAAATTCCAATATTACGCATAAAGACGTAATTCAAAAAATAAATATAAATTCATATAGGTCAGTTAAAAATCGAACGCTTAGCGCGACTGTCACGATGAGAATGTGTACTTGAAGGCCTACAGAGTTTTGAAAAATTACATCTTTAACTATACACACTTAATTACGTAGGAAATTCAGAATGTGCACATGCATACAAATACTGGTGTCCAAAAGAGAGTATCAAACGCGAAGCTCAAGATTCGACAGACGCGTCCCCTAAGAGGACTCAAAGTTACGCGCGAAGCGAGCCGCGCCCACAGTGCGCGATGAGGCTGTGCCCGTTACGTGGGCAGATTTTTTTCTTCAAAATCGAGAGCAGTTGTTATTTTCTGGGAATAATGACACAATTAACGATTTTTGAAAGCAGTATTCTTTTTCAATGTATTTGGTTATTATGTAAACAATATTTTCTTGCTTAAATAATTTTTTCCTCTACAGAGCACGCGAATTTTTTTATTTTCTGTCATTTATGACATCGTTATTGGATGTTAAGAGTAATACTTTTTCCTTAAGAATGTATAGGAATTTTTAAAGTAATTTTTATTCAGTTAAACAATTTTAATTCATGTAAACCGTAAGAAGTCATTTTTTGCAATTAATGACAGAATTAACGAATGTTGAAAATCTTACAAAAAGTGATATATTTCTTAGTTTTAAATTATTCAAAAATATTTAAACAATTAATTATCACTGACTAGCGGCTTTTCACGGGGAAGGTTGAGAAGTCTAGTTGTTTCAAATCTATGAAATTATTTTGCTTCTTACTGAGTGTTTTCTTATCTCAGAACGTATACACTTTATTATTTAAAAATGAGATTGAGTTGCTTCAACAAATGTATAGTCATTTTCTTCCTAAAATTACTTCTATATTCTGTTTTATTTAGATAGTTTAGAAAGGCAAATTATTTTAAATTTATAGATTTCATTATTCTATTATTTAAACAAACACATAGTATAGTTCAAAGATAGGAAAATACTGAAGAATAAGCGATAATTGTCAAACATCAATAAAAAATTTCACTCCTAAAACTCGTTAATTGTGTAATTAACTACAAAAAATAATAACTTTTCCCGCTTCACAGAGGTAACAATTGCTTGAACAAATAAAAATTGTACAAATAATGATCAAATATCCTTTAAAATATGTACTGCTCTTTAAATTCGTTAAAAGTGCCATTAATTCCAGGAAATAGTAACTTTTCCCACTTTAAATGGAAACATTAAAAAAAAGAGAAATTGTTTAAATAATTACAACATTTGTTAAACAAAAAGTACTATATTGACATTCATGTTGAAAGAATCAGGTAAAATATCATTTTCAATATGAATTTGATGAAAAAAACTGCTGTTTTGCATTGTGCGGGCAATTTTCCGAGCACAATAAAAGTTTAACGTTGACGTACCTTCACAAATGTTAAAAAATTCGTTCCTTAAATATAAGCTTAATTTTTTTAAATTCAAAATGAATTGAAAAATTCAAGTTCGTTAGGTTGAGAGAATCCTGCTTTCTAAGTTCCAAAATTTTCAGATGTCTGTCATTCAGATTTTTGAAAGTTTACTGAGCTATGAGTTCTGGCTATATATTTAGTGGCACTGTGCGTGTCTTCGATTTCTGGGTTTGCGGATATTTCGATAAGCTGCATTTTTCTAATTATATAATTCCTGTAACTAAAATAACAATAAGATTAGTTTTATATGACACGTAGAATTAAAGTGAATGCTTATGGTAGTTTTATAATGAATACAAAACTTTTTAGATTTTAATTTCATGGATGCTGCAGAACTTTTATTTTACTTAAAATTAAATGAAACTTTGAAGACTTCCAGACCATAGAATTTAATCGTCTGGAAGTCGACGAAGTATGATTTAATTTTTCACATTCGTCGGTTTCTCCCAGGCGTTAAAAAAAAGAAGACAACCTTCCATATTTCATAGTCTCTTTACATGTTATTTTACTATCTAATGAAGTTTCAGAATGTTTGGGATTTGTTCGAGTGTGTACGTAACATTATTCTAGAAGAGTCACAAAAATGCGACCTTGCTAAATGGACAGTATAACGTAACTACTAACTTTTGTCATTTTTCATTTGGAGTTATTAAGACCGCGCCAGCACCAACTATAAGTCCTATAGAACCTAATGACTATGAAATTTCTTCCGCCTAAGAATGTTCCACAGAAGAAACAACATTTGACAGAAATGAAATCCTTATAGGATATTTCGAAACATTTCAGAGATAGAAGGAATGGCAGAGATTCTGAGGTGATGGGTGATGAGTGAAGAGAGGGGAAAGGAGATTTTATGGATGGAGAAGTAAAGATAGAGGATAGAGATGAGCAGGGTTGACAAAAGCAGTGAAATGTGAGAATGGGGAAAGAAGCGTTAAAGAGAGGCAAAAATAGCGCCACATATAATATGTATCATGCCATTCTAAAATATTCCGGAATATTGAAGAGAAGTCAAAAGCATTCCATAGTTCAAAGAATTTTCAGTTGAAACAAAAGTTAGCTAATATCCTTTCAGAACTTTCCTTGGAATTTTAAAAGAATAAATTGAAAAAAATTTCAATAAATTTAAATCATGACAATCTTAATGAAAAAAATTCATTAATTTAGTAAACTATTTTATGCTAAAGCTTCTAAATTGTTAGAAACAAATAATAAATACTTTTAAATAAAGATTAGATCGTCTAAGAAAAAAGGACATGTCAAATGTTTGGGTAGCCTAATAATCACGACTGTCGAACAGCAATCGATAGACCTGCACTGAGAAAAATGAATAGTGAGGGATACTACCTGTTTATTAGTAAGGCATTAATTGGTTCTTACAACTGTTCAGTTAGTAACACCAACTAAGCAAATAGTAGGTTTAGGAACTCGGTTGTAGTACCCTTGACTAGTTTACGTTAGTAATGTTTTAGTAGTACAGATTACTAATAAATTAGTCATCTGTACTACTAATTGATTTCTCTAACAAGTTAAAGTAGGTGGCGTAACTATTTTATTTGCTACCTTGGTTGGTACGATTGGGAATGCGACAAATGTACAAACATACCTATGGTAAAACTAGGAAGAACGTTTAGACATGGCCGCCGCCATAACGCGCTGCTGACTTGATGTCTCATTGGATTATGGCTATTTTTCATATAAATCATGAAAGTATGAAAAGTGTTGTGGAATGTTGAGGTTTTGCAGATTATTTTAAAGAATTCGAAGTTATTTATAAGAAATTGTTAAATCAAACGAGTTTAAAGTTTTACTGGAAATCCTAACAATTTTATTAGTCGTCTCAACTGATTTTTTTTCAGAGCAGCCAGTTGTGAAATTGATTTTAAATAATAATTTTATCGGGAAAGAAATTCGCAAAGTTCAAATGTCCATAGCTCGACTTGCTTAGAGCCAAATCCCGTATATTAAATGCATATTGTATCCATTTGTCCTGCCCCAAAGGGTTTAATGAAAATGAGGTATGAAAGTGAATAGACGGTCATTGCAGAGTACCTAAGTTGAACAGTTCTAAAAAGCTATGGGAAAACAGATTACGATCACCGCCATCGCGGTCGCGGGAATTGCTTCTAGGCGCTTAAGTGGTAAGGTGGTAATGCTGATGTGCAGTACACATTGCGTTGTGGAGTAACTATTATCGGTATCATCCAATATTCCGATATACTAACCATTTAGCTGGTAGGGTGAATAGCCACGCGTTATGACCAGCATGTTTACCTCGACGTTGTGAGATATGCAGTGTGGTACAGGGTAAGCGCAGGGCTCGCGGGCTGCACTGCGAATCACACAAATTGGTAGCCGAAAGCGAGATGTACCTATATCTATTTGTGGAAATTGGTTATTATACTAATTAAGCACGACTATTTGGCAAACCTGATACGACTGGCGTCAATGAGAATTACATAGACCACTGGTTCGCGATCGCGCGAGATGATTCACCGTCCTGCATCTAGAATTTCTTCTCTCTAACTCCGATATCCCCTATCAGCCATTCCCACTCGTATGCTCTCTGTCACGCCGGATTTTGAATTAGAGTCTTCCTCCTTAACCATATACTGGTATCTGATGACAATTCACCAAGAAATTATGGATTTTCTCTATCGAATCAAAGATTTCAGTTGGATACACATAGATAATTAAGTATTATTACAATTGTCCTCAGGCCCGTTTCATGAGCTAAGATGATCCGTGTATACTTCAAAATTTCAGTTTTATTTATTTATATATATATATATATATATAATTATTTGAAACAACTGTAATTCAACGTTAACCTTTGATAAGCAGCGATTTTGCAGGTTACAAATAAATCAATACTTTTTCAGATTTTTGTTGAAAACTTCTGATAAGTCTTTTGGAAGTTTGTTTCCGTAACGACAGGTAGTATTACAATATATGTATATATATTGTAGTTTTTAAAGAATATTATGTCTCTAGAGACATTATTAAGTGAAAAGGAGAAGTTTTAGAAAAATAATATTTAATTTTTTCTTCATTCATCATCTGCTATCTCAGAGTTTACATGATCTCGGTTCCATACAATATTACCACCTACAAACTTGATATTTTCTTATCCTTAATATTTATAACCATTCACATACATAAATATATCTTAATCCTTACTGCTACTTTTTATGATAGCGCCATTTTAGACATGTGGATGAACCAGTGAGCCAGCGAAATATATGAAGAGAGCTAGAGAGCGAGGGAAGGCGTATCTGCATTCTAATTTACTTATACTGCACACAAACATTACTATGTAAATCTTAACGCTTTTAAGCGACTTTTGCTTCCTTTTACTTTTCTTCTCTTCTACATCACCCCACCAATTCTTTCATTTACTCATTAACCAACCACATCCTCTTCTAAAATCTTTTAAATTAATTCTCTTTTCAGCATCCTTCATCTTTAATTCCTTTCCTACATGCTTTCTATACCTGCTTCAATGTTTTCTATATCAATTTGCAGAATTCGCACTTTATTTGCTTTTTCTTTTCCCAATAAATCTCTTCACATACTTTCATTCACAATCTAAGTCTTAATTTCCTTGCCCATTTTTTTTCTTGCCACCTCCATTCTAAATTTTCCTTCTTTTTAGTACGTTATGCCATTTATCATATTTGTATTCCTTAATCAGCCACGATCTCCCCGAGTAAAAATAATTCCTCTTGCTCAAGTCTTCATGCAAGATATAGCCAAAATATAGTCAAGGCTTGTTTGTACGTCTCGCCCCTGGACGCGTGCGAGGTTTTATTTTTGGTCTTGAGTCGAAATTTTTCATCTCTAAGCCGAACTCAAGGACACCGACAACAAAAGACTCTAAAGACCCCCGAGGGTCATCATTAATCCGCTTTAAATTTTACAGAATGTTTATATTATTTATCTGCATGGTATTTATTTTGTACGCATTAATAATTTTGTTTAACTACAATAATTATGTTCTTTGAATGGAATATCTCGAAATGTTATCGCCAACAGTTCACTTGTGAAAAAATACAGTTTTAATCTTTTTACGCAAAATTTTATATGTCTGTAGTTCTTGAGATTGACAGGTTTCAGATTTTGTATGAACAAATTGTCATAACATTTTAAACCTTAGCAAATGTCAACTGTTTGGCCCCTGCCTAGCTACCTGATTTTTGGAAATTGCAGGCCCTGTCGATGGGGTCCATAGTTCGAAGAGGTCTAAGTATAATGAAAAATAAAGTTTACTAACAAAAAGTTTCGTAATTTTGATCCTGGAAAATATTGACGACCTAAATTAATAATATAATTTTTATTAGAAAAAATGGTGTTTACTTCTCAAGACTTAAACTTTTCGTCTTAAGACAAGTCCATCCCGATTGGTCTTAAGATTAACAATCAAATTTCTCGTCTGAAGGCAAGTCCATCCCGATTTGTCTTCAAAACCCGTCGTAAGCCTTAGTCATAAACTTAAGACTTGCGTTTTCGACTACCAAGTCTCGCCCCTGGCCGCCAGCGAGACATAGCCGTCCTGGAAACGAACTCAAAACGAGCCAAGTCGAACTCAAGATGAAATACTTTCACTCGGGTCTCTATTAATTGTCGTTCCTTGTCACCTTTCGCTAACTTTGCATAGTTTACTCCAGATTCTTTTTTTATATCTCTATTCCTAATCAAACTTCTCCGTCCGTTAGATTTCCTCAAACTTCCATGCACTCTTTCCCACTCTTGTACTTAATTTATCCCTTTGTGCTTCTTCTCTCACTAGATATCCAGACGTTTTTCAGTCAACCTCTAACGTCAAACTCACATATCTCTCTTTTAACGTCTCCATTTCGTAAATTTTATTCCAACTCCATATTCTCTATTCCACAACCTAATACCAGGCTACCAGCGTAATAAAAAACCACGATTGTGGGTTGAAAAAATCACCATTTTATTTATGAGTTATACTTATACCCGAATCTTAGTTTGCCTGCTCGTGGTATAACAATTCCCCGAACTGCTGGTCCACGCAGACTGCAGTTTCTCAGCAGTTCAGGCGGCCCCAACAAAATATGCAAATAACTATATTGGAATAAGAAAATATGACCTAAACTGTTTTTGTACCAAATAGTATCAGGACTCTTTTATAAAATTCGGATGGCTGTACAATTCTTGTTCCTTAATTTTGTTTATACCTTACATCGTTTTCACAAAAATTTACTTCTTTTGTTGTTTAATGCTATTTTTTACAAAGTAAAACAAAAACTGAGCAGGTGAAATTTTCCATATTAGCACCCACTCCCGGCGAAATCCTGCGGTTGTCCTTATGAAAATT
>NC_046661.1:72646975-72653368 GCF_010883055.1 Belonocnema kinseyi | reverse complement strand
GTGTGTGTGTGGGCGAGTGTAATTTAATATACAAAATTTAAATATGTTCAGAAATTTTACTCGAGACGCAGTCCGCATGGGGAAGTCAATGCAAAACAAAATAAACATTTTTCTTTATTTTGAATTTTAAATAAAAATGTTCCGAATTCAATATAAGCCTTGCAGTATTTTGAATATTGTTCTGCGCGCCTATTTGCATTGTAGTAGGTGGAAGAGGGGGGAATTATCAACGTGTACAGACACTGAAAAAAATTTACATGTTTATGACTCCGTGAGTGCCAAAACGTACAAATCTGTTCAAAGCTAAAATTCGAAAGTTCCGGTGATTCCTTTACACCCTAATAAATAAAAAATGAGATTATAAAAATCAGTAATGGAGAAGCTGAATGGGTTCCTTTTACCGCTCGATAATTTAGTAAAGTCCGTAACTGCCCGTTTCGGCTTTTTCTCGAATTTTTCTGTAACGTATTCATCTGCCAACGAACGGTCAGTTAGTCAGTCAGTCAGTTAGTCATACCCTTTAATAAATGTTATCATTTTACAGTATGTCAAATACTAAAAAAATTATCAAAGAATATAAATTTAATAACCAATAATGTTCTGCTGTTATATTTTGCGTTATTATTCTTATTATCAATATTCCAGTTATTATTGCTCTTGTGATTACTTTGATTATTATTTTTGTTATGATATTCTTATTATTATTATTATTACTATTATTATGATTATTTTGGCATAAATTAATGATTTCATTTAACTTACAGTCACATATTTTCTCTGGTAGAAATGAAGCAATCGTACTTTTCATGAAAAAACAGTCTTGCATAATTTTACTTATTCTTTTTATTTCTGATTAAAATATGAAAATTAATCCTTTAAATGTTTTAAATTTACATAGCCATACAAAAAAAAATCTGGCACTTTTGACGAGACACATGTATTCCTTTGTATTTTGATCCGCTGAATCCGAAACTGAGGTCAAATTAGCACCTTTCTCGATTGGTTTTCGACATAACCTCAAAAAACCGTATTTTGGAGTATATGATGGGAAAACATATATTTTTTCACGGGATTAAAGCTGATGATGCCAAAAATAGAACCAGATTAGTTATATAACTGACGTATGGCAGTGTCATACGACTTGCTGTGACATAACCTCAATATAGAATTCTTTCAGCAGCAACTTGCATTCCAGCATTGCATTTTTATGGATTTTGAGCTGCAAAACCCAATTTTTTAGCCAAACCTGCAAAGTAAGAAACAAATCTGTTGCATTTTTCCACGGCCATATTGTGTTACAACAATCTGCAGTTAGAAAGTCTTGCTCATCATATTTATAGTAAGTAAGCTTACTGCGTTTCTTCGGAAGTATAAGTTCTGAGCCTCTGGTGTTATGATTCAATCATAAATATTCGGACTTGAGTGTCCATTCACTTGCATCTATTAAATTCACTTAAATGATTAATGTCAATACCTGCTACTGCGTTTCGTACTGGAAGAAAAAAGGAACAAACTAAAGTTTTTATTGAAATAGAGAACAGAACTTTTGGAAATACTTTCATTTTTATCGAGAACTGTCTTTAGTCCATTACATAAATGTTAATGGACTTATAAACGAATTAAAACTAGGAGTTTACATAGATGGGCATGGAGATTATTCAGAGACTCCGCCAAAAAAGCCTGAAGGCTGTCTAATTGCACAACTCAAACGAGTATGCATCGATACCAATACCTCATTCAACAAAACTCAATGAAAATTACAGTAATATGAAAATCGCCTTCGAAAAAATCAAGTTCAAACAACATAAATGGCAAATTAATGGAGATTTCAAAGTTCTTACGATGCTTCTCGAATGGCAATCAGGAAATACTAAGTATCCTTTTTTCTTGTGCCTATGGGTTATCCGAGATCGTGGCAATCATTATAAAAAAAAATTTGAGTGACTAGAATATTGTGTCTTAGTTTCCCCAATTGTGCGATGCTAAGTTAAAAGAAGAAATTTTGGATGGTCCTTAAATTCGAAAGCTCTAAAAAGACGACCTTTTTGTTACTAAAATGACTTTCTCTGAGAAAAAAGAATAGCCTGATTTTGAAAATGCTGTTGAACAATATCTCGGAAATGTAAAATCACAGAACGGAAAAAACAGGTCTCGATAATCGTCAATAGTTTCAAAAAATAAAATTTTTTAATGAGTTTATAGCTACCTTTCAGGGATTCTCATGTTGAGTACTCCCCTGAAAATCTTGGGACTACAGTGAAGAACAGGGCGAAAGGTTTCACCAAGATAACAAAGTGATGGAATATAGATATCAAGGCAGATGGAATGAAAATATGATAGCGGACTACTGTTAGATGTTAAAAAGAGATTTGCCTCATAACAAAAGAAAAATGCCTATACGAAGATCTTTCGAATCCAAGAGATTGCGTTAAAATGAGAACAAATAGCTGTTCTTCCATCGAAAGTCAGTTATATGCAGAACTATATATGCAAGCCACGTCATTTCGCTACTACCTAGTCAACGGCTAGAAATTCCACTGATTTATAAGTGAAAAGTGTGCTACTGAGTAATAAGTGAGAATCCGCTGATTATGATTCAGTGAGTATATTCATGTAAAACAAACGCTAACTTGACTTACGTATCGAATTCGATGCCTGGATGTACATAGATCTAATGTTGTCCTGTAAAGCACCGCTCAGACAATTTTGTTTTAATGTTACATATGTTCCAGATTTTCTAGTTATATTACTAAACTGGTACTATATATGAACTCAGCAGTTTGAAATCTATATTAAAACCATATTTTCCCATCATGTACTCAAAAATAAGTTTTTTGAGGTGATTTCGAAATACATAGGAATACATGTGTCTCGTCTAATGTATCAGACTCTTTTGGTGTAGTTGTGTTATTATTAGCATATTTCCAAGCAATGAATATACTAGTTAATTCGACGAACTACTATATCATAGAACACTGTTAGTGGAAAAAATAAAATAAATTTGAATAGATTCAGTAAATGATTTCAACGACATATAACTGATTGTTGATGAATCTTTGTATTTTCAAAAAGAGTATAAAGATCATGATGCAAAAAGACATGAAGATACAGTGCAATATAATTTTCCTGATTCAGACGTAGCACCAAGAAATCAGCGTACAGAAGACAATGAAAGAGTAGACTTTGATTGCAAAGTAAGCAGCGTAGAATTTTGGGGAAGTGGCAAAAGAAAGAAAAATGTAAGTCTCAAAAGAGTGCAAACAGGTTTTAAAAATTATCATCTATTAGCAATGGCGGATTGGCATGAGGGCGCTGTCGGGGTTTTCCGTGGTTGTCCAAAGCGCCCCAAAAAGATGATATTATTTAAAAAAATAAATATATGTTAGATTGCAATGGAAAAAGTGAAAAGAATATCCAATAATATCCAAGATTTACACTCAATCGTATAAGTAATACCAATAAAGTAAAAAGTGTTTACGAATTTCTTTTCATCCATATTATTTCTAAGAAATTCCCTAATGCATGCTTTGGATTCTATTTAGGAAAATATTTCTAAAATGAATAATAAATTATTTATATTGAAACAGTAACAGTATAAGGAATATTTTTATTATCAACTACATTACGGAATTTTAAATTAATTTGTTTCCTGACTACAAATATGAAAGGGGGCAACTCATTAAATTTATTAGAAAATCGTTGCAATCAATTTATATTATTACAATTCATTATATGCATGGGTATTAAAGCAGACATATTTTCACTGTCTTTTTTTATAATTTACAGCGTTCGCCTTCTATAAATTAACTATTTTGTTATTATAAAAATTCAAGTCTTTATTTTCAATGCTTTTTTAAGATTAAAACAAAGATTAAAATAAAAACAACGAGGTCCATAAGAAATTATTAATAACGAATTTGGACCTCTTTTGTGGGTGTCTTTTAACTTGCATAGTTAGACCACGAAACAGAATGTTTTTTTAAAATTATTTTTTTGTTGATCAACACTTGAATTTTCTATTTTTCAAACAAATTCAAAAAGTTATTACGACTGTCCTGGGGGGGGGGGGGGGGGGGGGGGGGGGGGGGGGTAACGGTTTAAAGACATCTAATATGTTGACGTTATACTACTCAGAAACAGAAATTCCTTTTTTCCGATGACTTTTTTTTTAGGAGTCGCCCCCAGTATTGGATCCCCAGTCCACCACTGTCTACTATCAGTCAATTACATCAGTATACCCTGGATAATTTCAAAGTGGCCCTCGACAGCGCGGTTCAATTATTCATGATCAAGATATAATTCAATGGGCCTTACAAGCTATTAAAGAAATTGGTTTTAATACAATTAGATTTAAAGCTTCTAAACATTGGTTAATAAAATTTAATCAAGCACACAGAATAGTCTCTACGAACATAAAAAAGTTAATAACAAGGAAAACGCTAAAAATGTGTACAGAACTTAAGGCTATAGCAGATGAATTTGTCGCTGATGTTCAATCAGATATACCAAGTATTGGAATAAAAAATTTGTATAATTTAGATAAGAGCGGATTCCAGCTAGAAATGCTTTTGGGAAGAATGTTAGCAATTAAAAGAGAAAAACTGTGCAATTTCTGGTACAGTCCGTTTTGGCAACAACGCACAATTACATAATACAGCCATTAATATCAGCTACTGGGCAACTATTGTCCCCACTATTTCTTATTTTAAAGGAACCAAGTGGTGAGTTTGGCTCTGTTGTAAGAAAAAGCTTATTTCACACTATTACTTGATTCTTGGAGTGGTCATTGTGACAGAGTTGTAGAGGAAACAATGACAGAAAATAAATTTGTTGACGTGAAAAAAATTCCAAACGGAACCACGGGAAAAATGCAACCACTTGATGTTTATGGATTTTGTATTTGGAAAAACTTTGTCGGCAAATGTTCTGATAATGTAATGCTAATGGATCATTACATGAATTTACATGTGATAAATAATATAATTTAACTTTAATCATTAGTTCACAATCAACTATCCTCACCTTGATACATAGATTTGTTTGACTACCCTTTGTATAAAAGTGGTTACATCAATAAAACACAGGAGAAATGTACTAATCCTGTAGATTTAAGTCTTAGAGAATCTTGTGGAACACGTTGCGATTTGAAGGGTGCACAAATATTGCAATTGCACGATGTGGTGACTGCAAAAATTCATTGTGTTTCAAACATTTTTATGACTCTCTACAAAAAAAGTACTATGACAAAAGCTAACAATAAGAAATTGCAGATTATCATTATATTAAAATATTTATAAAAAAAAATGATAAAACTGCTTCAAGACACAGAATTGTCCTGTTTAAAAATTTCAGGATATGGAGTAGTTTGGTTCAAAAGCACAGGTCTTCAGTTTGTCTGTTGTTAAGGGGGGTGGGGGTGGGGTTCGGAGTTGAAAAGCTACTATTTTTTAATGACTTATACATTAATTTTCGTGTAATTTATATTTCATAACATATTTTTTATAAAATAATTTATGATTATATATAATTATACACAATCATATATAATTGTATAGACATAATTTATATACAATTAAATATAGATTATTTTTTCTCTGGCAACTTTTGTGATCAGCGAGCTCAAAAGCCTCTGCATACGAAATTTCATGAACATTTTGTTGGTTTTGAATATTTTTTTGCGCCATATTTGATCAGCCATTTTTAATTTTCAAAATACGACAGCAGATTTGCAATGAGTTACCTCGACATTCCCTGTATACAAACTTTCTACGAAGTGTCATATATTAGAGTGCAATGGTTGGTTCTATGAATTGTTGGGCGGGGAGCCCGTAAGGTCCCCCCTGGCGCTCAAACTTACTAGGCAGTCTGATAAGTACCTGAAAATTCTAAGAGATGGCATTAGTATTCACTAATGTGAACCATTTTCGTCGAGCTTGATCCTTCAAATGACGCCTCTCAAAACGTCAGCCATTTATGTTTACGCATTTACAAGTTACAGCACTGAGAAGCGACTAACCTCCGAGTTTTTTTTTAATATGGAAAAATCTGAGTTTCGAGTTTTGATCAAACACTACTATCTTCACAAGAAAACGATATTCGAGCCCAAGGCCAAGCTGGATAAGTATTACCCGGACTCTGCACCGTCGATTGGAAGGATTCATAAGTGGTTTACCGAGTTTCGTTGTGGCCGTACGAGCACAGTTGATGCTGAACGATCTGGGCACCCAAAAGAGGTCACTACGCCAGAAAATGTCAAAAAAATCCATGATATGGTGTTGAATGATCCCAAAATGAAATTGAGAGAGGTAGCTAATGCTGTAGGCATATCATTGGAATGTGTGGGCAATATCGTGCATTCAGTTTTGGGCATGAAGAAGCTCTGCGCGCGATGGG
>NC_046661.1:72626732-72646875 GCF_010883055.1 Belonocnema kinseyi | reverse complement strand
GACGGTATCAAAAAGTTAGAAAATCGTTGGACTCGCTGTATCGACCTAAAAGGAGAGTATGTTGACAAATAAAACCGACTTTGGCCAAAAAAACGTCTCCGTATTTCATTTTTCAGGGACTTATCAGACTGCCTAGTAGAAGACATTGGTACATTGGTACCGGCACATGGATAGAACCTCAGTCCTCGTGCTTGGAAGTCTGGCGTGCTATCTTCTGAGCCACCGGGACTCTCCATCTAAAGGATAATATTTATGAAAATAATGAAAGACATCAACTATATTTTATCATTAGGAATGTTTAACTGTTTTTCCAATTTTCGTAGTGGTTTAAATTTTTTTTGTTATAAAATTATGCTGAAAAAATATGTTTTCAACCCCTAAAAAACAGAGGTAGCCACTCTCATTGTTCAAAAAATCATAGGTCAGTTAATCTTTTTATAAGAAATAACTTCAATTTTGTATCATTAAGAAATATTCATTTTAAGCAGAGATATTCAGAAAAAGGCTTTTTGAGGTTAACTTTAGGCGTAGTTTTCACCCCTTAAAAGTGAATATTATTACCTACGTCTTTTTATTTATTATTTTTCGAGCATAAGTCACCTTATCCAGATCTTAGCTAATTTTTATCATTTTTATTATTTTTCTTGTTTCTGTTGACTAGTTAGTCACTATAATGTTTGTTCTCATTTATTGTTTCCAATTACCCCATCTCAAGCCGTTAGTTAACTGATTCAGTCATATTCTTGTCTCACTTAAATGCAAAAGAGTAGAAAGAGATGCCTAGAATGTGGCAGTCTTTGTCACACTCACTTGTTCACTTTTGAAAAAGCTCTCCTTTTTTCATGGTGAGCATAAACCTATTTTGAATCTGCAAAGCCTGAGTGAAAGGGCTATTTGTCCTCCTTAGTCTTATTTGACCATTTCAGGCCTTTCTTGCCCTCGTAAGGCCTTTTATATAGAGACCCAAGTACTACTATATATAGCTTTATTAGCTTTATGGTGGAATTTATCATTTTTGAAGTCCTACTTATTCAGGCCTAGCATGCCTTTCCTTCTAAAATAAAGTTAAGAATCTTCAGAAATTTTGTTCTTTACAGTTTAATTATAATTATTATTTCATAATTATATCAATTATATGCAGTATGTATTTATGTACAGATATATATTCGTGAAGGAGTCGCGTTTAATGAAGTAACACAACACGGAGAAAAATAAAATAATAATTTGTATGAAGAGTGCTGTATGATATTGCAGATTATTATGGTGTCATTTAACATTTTCTATTTTTAAACAAAAAATACAATGGCTTTTAAATTTATAAACCAATTTTTATTATCTCTTCACAAATCCTCACCGGATTGTTATAAGCTTAACTCTGAATAAATTAGTATGTTGATTTAATTGGCAGTTTACGAGAAAACAATAAAATAATGTCGCGAGTTGCTACTGACATTTTTGCACGCCCAGGTATATGCACATAGGCGAGACAAGTTTCGATAGATTTTGAAATTTAGGAAACATCAACTAATAGTGTAATGACAAAATTTCAAAATAAATAATCTTTCACTTACAAGGAAACCACCCCAACCTAAACCCTCTGATTTCGATGATTTTTGAATATTTTGTAGAGCATAAAGGAATAAAAGATACGTATTTTCTTATCGTCGGAAAAACAGTTAAAAGGTGGTGAAAGCCACTCTTAAAACTCACCCCAAAAACACTTTTTTTTAATGTTTCAAAAACTATTGGGACTTTTTAAATAAAATAAACGTCAAAAAGTTTCTTGTCAAAAAACGCTTCTACAGGAACAACTATTATGCTGAAGGGTTGTAATACCATTTTTTAATAGGGGTAAATGTGTAAATTAATTTCATACCATAAGGCAGCTCACCTACCTCACCACTTACCCCCTGATCCACTTAACCTCTAGAAACCACCCCTGCCAAACCACAAGAATGTTAACCCACCTAACCCCGAAAACATCGAGCTTATTTGCTTTTTTCTCGACATAATGACATTTCATACTGCAAGCCATCTCACCCACCTAACCACCTACCCCTAACCCACCCAACCTTAAGAAACTACCCCTACCATACTATAAGCAGGCTATTACTATTTCTATCAGTAAAAAATATCAAGAGTTGATATACAGTCTCACGTAAATTCTTATGTATGAATAAAATTAGTTTTTGAAAAACATTGAGTCGGTTCGTTGGTTTATTCAGATTTAACGATGAGGGTCAATCCTATAAATGTTATACATTTATTATTAGCGTACTCCTTAAGTTTGCAATTACAAGAGGGTGTGACAAATTATGAATAAATTAAGTTATATTAAAAAATTAAACAAATGTTAATAGATTCTTCAAATGAATTGAACAACATAGACATAATTGTTGAAGACACTTTGGATTTTCAAGAAGAATATACAGATCATGATGCAAAAATTTTAGAAGATCAAGGACTGCATCACTGTCCTCCCGCTTTCGAAGTACCAACAGATCACTGTACATACAATATAGAACAATTAGATTTTGATCATAATAGAAGAGCTGTCGAATATTGGAGGATTGGCAAAAAAATGTTAGTATAAAATATGTACAAAGTAAATTCAAGAAAGTTTCATCTATCAGTTGATTGAACCGTTGGGCTTACACAATAAATAAAGGTGGTACATACTACCTTGATCAAAAAGTTCCCGGAATCATCACCGTGTAGCGCCCCCTGCTGTGCGATTCACATTTTTTCATTTCTGTAGGTTGTCACACCTTTTAACAATATTCCCTGCGAATTTCAGCTTTCTAGCTTGAAATTTGTAAATGTAACGCAATTTTGAGTGCATCTGTCTTTTTGCGAATTTCGATTTTTTCAATGGATTAATTGACAATGCAACGTCGCACAATGCCATCATTATCCGTCAGTTTCTCACCAAAAACTCAACTAATACAATTCCGCAGCCATCAAATTCACCAGATTTAGCTCCCTGTAACTTTTTTTTGTTCGATTGACTGAAAAAACCACTACGCGGAACACGTTTTAGCAGTCGATCGGAGACAATACAAAAATCGAAAACGGCACTGATGGGCATACCGAAAATTGAGTATCAAAAATGTTTTGAGAGTTGGAGCAAGCGCTGGCACAAGTGCGTGGCAGTCGTTGGGAATTACTTTGAAAGGGTACCACATCAATATTCAAGAATAAGCTTATATTTTAAATTTTAAAAATAAATTCCGGGAACTTTTTGATCAAGGCAGTACAGGGAACAAGTTGCGAGAATTTATGAATATACGGTCGATAATTTTTTTCTACTTTTAAAGCTCGATTAATTATTTATGATCGTGATATACGTCGATGGGCTTTGCAAGCTTAAAAAGAAATTGGCTATTAAGATTTGAAATTCAAGGCATCTGCAAATTGGCTATTGAAGTTTAAAAAAGCTCATCGAATAGTGTCTAGAAAAGTAAATAAGTTTATTACTAAAAAAAAAACTCTGGAGACTAGACTAGAACTTGAAAATTAAGGAAATTAATTTGTAGCGGTAAAAAATTTGAACGGTAAAACACTGACACGGAAAATTCAGTTAAATCTAGTAATATTTTAGTTATCTTTTGAAAGTTACTGAAAGATGACTCAAATATTATTATATACTTCACTGAATATTCCGGAGGTGTGAATGGATATTACGATATGTGGATCGGTCGACGATCGATTGTAGGAAGGTGTAAAAGAGCCTTAAGCGTGTCATTCGCAGTCCTTTTGTGAGAGCGTGCATAGCTTGCAAATGTCGAATGTTTAAAACTACAGTATGATGGGCTTTATATACACAGACACATACACGACCTGTCAATTTTCTCTACTTTTTGTTCTATTCGCGTATTGTGCAAAATAAATTTTGTAAACAGTTCTCGCAGTTCAGATGCTGTCGTCTGCTATGCGGTGATTTCTTCATTTTGGAAAAGTCAAATTTTCCTTTAAAATATTACTTTTATCAGCACAAGGGTTTGTCTTTCAAAACTGTATCGATCTGAGGATCATTCGAAACCCTGGTTATTTGGTTATCTTTCATGCTTCGTTCGGAAATACGAAGATAAAATATATACATATATTGGATTAATGCCGTACCAATACAAAAAAAATTCCATGTCGGATTTAACCAACACCGTGAAAGAAAGGAAATTCTGTAACGTAAAAAATGAAGTGCAGAAAGGGTGTTTTTTAAAAACGTTATTCGACTGTCTTCCTTTTAAGGTTTCTACTGAATTAGCATATGTTGTAATTTAAACGTAAGCATATCACAATTCCGTAAGTGATTATTAAAAAATAATCGAAAACATTTTTAAACTCGAACAGATATTACATTTCTTATTCAATGACAGTAAATATTAGGGAACAAAAAAACGACCAAGGATTCCCTAGGTATATTTGATATCTACTCTGGAGGCCCCGTCTATCAATACAATGTTCACATTCTACTTTAAAGACAGAATATTTCAGTTTCAAATATTTGTATCTGAAAGAATTTTTTCACTTGAATTTTCAAATAAATTGTTTGTTGTGGCTGCTTTTATTTTTACTTGCAGACTTTTGTTAAGAATTATATTAATAAATCTACAATTATTAGTTTTTTTTATTCTGGAAAATCTTATTAAAATTAAAATCTTTTTGAGTCATATAAATCTCAATGAAATAAATCCTTTAAATTTTGAATCTCTACAATTTGAACAGAAATCACAAATAAATTGAATAATTTAATTAGAGATTTGAATATTGAAATTTCCATAATTAAAAATAATATTTCGACTTTTTAATTCAGACTTTTTAAATCCACCTATTCGTTGCTTGCTTAAAGCTAAAAATATATTTTTTAGTTTGCCCTGGCTTTTCAGCACGACTACTTGACTGAGATTTTTTTGACAATATGCAAGCGATGCAATGGCTCAATTGGCTAGAGCTTGCGGTAGACAAAGGATTAAACTGAGGTTTGGGTATTTTAGGTAGGCTTCGAAGTCACAGCTGGTGTGATTTTTCAAAGCGTGCGATTACGCTTGTAAGTAATACTGCCGTCCAAAGTAAAAAGTTATGTAAGTCCTCTCTGAGTCGAACGAGGATATTCAAAAAAATATTATTATTTCATTAATTTTCAATTGTTGAAATAAATGTTGTTGGTTTAAATCATTTTCTTTATTGAAAATAATTAATATTTATTCAGTGGAATATTTATTAACATTGTTTGATTAAATTTATAACAAGAAATTTTTTTCATAAAAATTATAACTTAAATATTACTGATAAATTATTTAATAATGAATTAATTATTAATCAGTAATTTATTATTATTATTAAATATTCCACTAGTCCCAGTCACAGTTTTTATTTAAGCAAAAGTCGAAACGAAATTATTTTAACAATTTCCATTTGCTTAAATAATTGTAAATATATTAAATAATTAAAAAAGTATATTCCACTAGACTAAAAATAATCATTTTTAGGAGAAAAACTAATTTTCAAATAAAAAATTTTAATAAATTACATTTGTTTGCACAATTAAAAATTATTAAACCAATATTATTAAATATTTCATTAGACTAATAGTAATAATTTAAAAAAAACATCGAAAAAAAAAAATTCAAACAAATTCCATTTGCTTAAATAATTAAAATTAATTAACGAATGATAATAAATATTACACTAGGTCAATATTAATATTTTTTAGTGAAAAAGGACCAAAATACGGGGCACAAAAGGTCGATTTCATGAAGAATTGACATTTTTTGTCTTAAGGGTAGTTTTCAGGAACTCGTGGGGGTGTGTTATGGGTGTCAAATCCATATATTTGATACATGCAATTTTAAGTCGGATAAATTTCAAGAGGCCCCAATACTTTCTTGTCACATTTTTTCAAACTTTAAAATATGGTTCCAAAAACTCAAAAAAGTGATTTTTCCTTATGTATTTTACATGGGAAACTTGAAGTCAAAACCGGAACCTGTTTAAAAAAAAACTCTTACCCAAAAGGTACTATGCCTTCTCGAGCTTCTCGTTCGGTAAGGCGACATAACCTGTCTTCCAAAACATGCTACTTTTTCTCGTCCACTTTTTTCCTTTACTACATTTCCCCCTTTAGTTTTTCGAGCACTTAAAGTCGGGAATCTATTTCAAGTTTCTGATTACCCTCACATCTATGTACATTATTCGATTTTTTCAAACAAGCTTCTACAAAAACTTTATTTAAAAAAACAAAATAATTTTCTCTGAAAAGGGGGCTTGCGATAATAATATGGTATAATAACAGTGTGGCGGAAAATGATATTCTGGGGTGTTAATATTCTAAATATATTAATTAAAATTATGTTCTAAAATTACAATTACCTCATCCTGAGCCACATTATAGCCTCTTTGAATTTTAGATTTTATATGATACTAAGTTGAACTATATTTATGGAACCTCTAGAAGGTAAGTAAATACGATAATAGACTCGTACTCAAGGATTGGCCTGGCCAGCACAAAATAGAACGTCTCAGGGGATTTTTATAGTTTCATTTATTCCTTCTGAAAACCCCCAGGGGATGCACAGATTTTTTAGTAACTTTCGTAAAATCTGATGAATCATATGAATGAAAGATATCATCCTCTTATTGCATCTTTACTAAGGCCTATAAAAGGAGAACGTTCATCAATTATAATCCTTAAGTCACATATCTGTGAAAATCTTTATAACTCCATCTCGCCAATGAAACAGTGATGCCTGATAAGATCTTTTTCTCCCAATAAATGCCCAATAATTGCCGAAAATACCCATTGCCCTGAGCTTTTCCATGAGGATTTTCTGGCCTATTTTTCGAAAGCCTTAGAAAAATCGGTATAAACTGCATAAACCTGTATGCTAGGATCTATAATGGCCGCCAGAAAATAGATATAAATTCTTAAGTTACTAAGAGAAGATAATCTTCGGCTAGATGATTTGAAGCGATGTAAACAACTTTGTCGTACATAATAATGCATACAAAGATCTGTAACGGGTCTTTAGTTTGAAACGTCATTTTAGTTGAAACATTTAAAAATAGAAGTAATAATTCCTTTGTTCCATTTTTGCAGGAATTCGCCTTCGGCAAGTAATTGATCAAAGATTCAATATCATGGCTCTATGAGCATAGCGCAACACGATTTAAAAAAAAGACGACATGCCGTCCGAAGCTGCACCTTTGTTTGCCTCTGAATTTTTGCTTAAACTTAATATCTCATCGGCTGCTGTGTACATTGGAAAACTCGATGCAGTTAGAAAACTTAAATATCCGTCAGGGGGTAAAGGGAGTCGAGTAAAAATACATTAAAAAGCTGCAAAAAGCTAGGAGATTTCTTCACTCATGTCCGCTGTATCAGTATCGCAAAACCTGTGCTTAGATGACTCATTACCTATGATAGAGTTCTCAGTATTTATGAATATATTACCCATGAAAGTAATCGCAAAATAAATTATATTGAGCCCATAATAAAGAAAAATAATAGCAGTCGACGGTACTTTCAGTGAATTTATAATTCAAATGAGCTGTTTTTTTCGCTGTTATATGTACTTTAGGATTGCTGATAAGCCAGAAAGGAGAAGAGAACGTTACCTAAATTTTTAAAGGACCAAAATACCCAAAAGCTACACTAAGTTGCGCATAAAAAATGTCTAAAGAATCATTAGCTATTACTTGAGCGAAAATAGAATTTTCATCGGTGGTTCCTTGATAATGATTTATTTCCGCCATATTGGCCTTATTAAAGTTGCAATGTGCGACGTTGGAACCATAAGCATTAGAAACTTAGGTAAAGACAACTGATTATATATTTCAGAGGCAGATGATAGTTATTGATGGGTGGAACAGATTTACGTACCGTAGTTATTGCTAATTTGCGGAAGCTTGAGAAAGGCAATACTATCAGAGATCAGATTTGTGGTGCGAATCGTTCCAGACTATAAGGTCACACTGAAATTCCCAAAAACATAAAAAATCGATAATTGCAAAAAGAATATTCTGAGTTTGACCTTCTCAAAATTATCGGCGTTATCGAAAGTTTGAAGGCACTGCTGGGTCGTAGCCTCAAAGATATACCCACGTACCAAAAACGTGCAGCGGCACATGGGAGATGGATTCGGAAAACTCTCATTCTTGGGTGGCTCTGTATCCTCAAGACACACATAAGGTGGAAATTATATAAACTTCTGTATTCTAAACTTTAACTGAAGTGCCTGAACTTTTGTAATATCACTACAAACATTTTTAGCAAATTAAACAAAATTAGAGTAATTCTGAAAATTGGAAAAAAAGTTTTTGTACTTATTTTAAAGGTGAGTTATTCCAATTTTTCTTGGAAAGTATCTGGGGTTATTATTTTCAATCAAAATTTTTTTTTTGAATTTTAGTGCGAGACAACTTATATGGGCTATGTTAAATGTACAGTGCTAGAAGTGTTTTTATGTGGTTTTTTATATTATTGTGGATATGGAGAGATCAATGAATAATTGTTACGGGTACACATTAAATGTAGAGCTTCCTTACGCGCATTGCTTCACGGAGTTCTTCTTTCATAAGATCAGTTTTACCTCTAGCATTCCAAACATCCAATGTCCCTTTATCGCCTAAGCATTTTCGGAGTGCATTGAAAAAAAAAAACTGTCAATCCAGTCAGAGGCTATGTTATTATTGGCATTATTTATCATTTAAAGTATACATTCAACTATAAACTTGATGCGATAATTATGTTCCGTTTGTATTAAATAGTGTCCAATTCATAGAAAAACGCTGATGTTAAATTTGTTGCAGCTCAAATTTGATAGGTCTCCCAATGGGCATTTGAGAGAATTTTCAGTCTCAAATTTATTCCTCTGAACGTAGTTGCACATCTGGGCATCCAGGGGAATGTATAATTTGGAGACTGAATTTTGGCTCGTAACGAGAGTTATGGAGTGCTGAACCGCGCTGTCAGCCACCTGAACACCTGTCAAAGCAACTATTCGCTTTGCGATATTCTACTAAATAATTGTTAATAAAGATACTAATTAAAATAATATTCGCCTAATTTTCATCTTTCTTTCATTTAACAGAGCGTACTAGTCACTTTGAATAAAATTATAACTTCCTATTGCAACTTACAAATGATAGGGTACTCATGGCCATCGGCATTTAAACTAAAGCCGGGATGTATTGAAAAAGTCATTACCGTCTATATATACAATTAGCTATTTTCACTTCAACCACCAGCTAATTTCACTTTTTTGAATACAGAAAATCTAGAAGAAATTTCTTCGAACGAACGGGCATCAATTTAAATGCAGACGACCACGACTTAGTTTTTACATTTCGGCTTTGGTGGTTTCAATGTCATGTCGACAGGTGACTGATGGTGACTAATGGTCATGTGTATTGTTACTAATTCTTCATAAGATGGTGTCTCTAAGCGCCAGTCCTTCAGATTTCTGCCATTAAAAGAGAAGTATATTAATGTAGCGAGAACTAAACGAGCTATGGCCAAATTGTGTTGTATACTGAGCAAAGGAGCAGCCTCATGCAGATTGGTCATAAAGGTTAAAGTGAGAAATTATGTCTTATAGTTTCTTAATCTGAAATATCCATAAATGTTGTAAGAATTTACCAATTTTAGCCTGGGAAGATTTCTAAGATTTTCATATATTTCTGAAATTTTAATAAATTTTAAGAATGGGACGCGCATAGAACCTACCTACCCGATCACATCATCGAAACTTGCTACCAAAAGGATACATATCTATAGAAATCCAATATCTATATTAAAATAAACCTCCACTTATGGAGTATACCTCGAGTATACCTTGTCTGATTTCAGTATATTTTTAACAGATTTAGGGGAACGAGTGTCCACGTGGTTTTTAGCCCCCCCCCAATCCACCTCGTGGACAAGTGTGGGATTTTTCCATACACCCCTTCCCTCTAAACAGTCCACGTGGTATATGGATGGCCCCTTAGAACATTTTTAACTCATTGAATTTTCTAAATTTGTACTTTGACAGATATGTGTTCCATAGCGTGAAATTTAACTAAAGTTATGCGTTTGTTTTCATGTCAAAATAAGTTAACAGAACCACCAATCAACGTCAAAACTTTAAACAGGTGTCTGTTATGGATATCATTATTATATTTATTTTCAAACTTTTACTCGGGTGAACCCTGTTTCACATCATAGCCACGGACTAAGTCAAGTGACTGATGAAATTCAAGTGACTGAAGATGAGTTGTTGCTATTATTATTAATATTATTATTGCTATAACTATTGTTAACAATTCCGACTTCTTCTGTGGTTGCATACATTTATCGCACGTAAAGAACACATTGGAAATCCGTCGCTTATTCGAATCCGCGATACATGTGCAGATTATCTCATGAAGTCGAATACAATATCAAAACGGTGTAGACGAAGTATGGGCGGTGGATGAAGTAGAACGCCGGTTGTAAGGGATGAAGGGGGGGAACCCTGTAAAGCAATGCTTCCGTTGCGTTCAGAAATGCGGAATGCCAGCACAGAACGTGATCGATGCTTCAGTCAATAGTAAATAGAGGATATTTCGTGCTGACCGTATTTTCCGACATATAAAGTGCAGTGCGTAATATAATAGGAGTGAGGTGGAAAAGTTCTGGATTTTGAACTCCGGATAGCGATCCTCTCAGTAAAACAGGAGTGTATTGCTAAATGTAAATTTAACGTGTAAACTAGCTTTATGTAGCGTAAAATAATATATAAATATTTGTGGTAATCATTTTCATAATTCCAATCACAAATTTCATAATTTATGGCTCGATTTTTTTTCATAATTGAGTTGTTATATGTTATTTTAATCACTGATCATTTAGCCCAAATAGATCGTTAGTGTTACAAATATTAAGTGAATTTAAGATATTAAACGCTGACATAGATATCATTTCTCTTACCAGCAATTTTCACTATAAATTTATTTTTTTAACAAAGCGAAATAGTTTCACATGGATGCCATATTCCTGTCCTGATTTATTTATTATTGAGGAAATTGCAATCTTATCTTTCTATTTCAAAAGAGTTGTGAAGATTAATCAAAATAACAAGAAACCAAGCAAGAACCAAGTCAAACTCTTTTTGTTACAGTATTTTTAAATATTTTATAAGTACTAAGTACATAATTTCAGTTTGTCAAAACTTCATCTTGAGAAAATGAAAAATCCGAAAACTAAAAAGGGTTATTTATACACGCAGCGAGGATATAAATTGGAAAGAACGAATTCATATATTACGAACTCAAAAGCTGGCAGATTTTATATGACCTGACTTACTAATAATCAACAAATCCCTGTATCCCACATTATACGTTTTCTTATTGTTCACACAACTAATTGCATTAAGCAAAATTTTCAGAACTTTAAACTACGTGGCTAAGTGTTAGTTTTTAAAGCAACTGATATAATAGAAATATGGATAGATAAACGTTAGATTTTCGGACCGCTGGCCTTAAAAAATTGACCTCCTTACACTTCTTTTTTACATTCACATCAAAAAAGGCATTAGATTTGTGTGAAATTTGACCCCCCCCCCAACATTGTCAAATCTCTACATTTAGAGACCCCTGAATCCGAAAACAGGTTTTTATGAATGCGTCTGTCTGACTATGTGTGTGTGTGTGTGTGTGTGCATCTGTAGATTTTTAGTTTGTTAGCACAATGACTTTCGAAAGAATTCATAGATTGGATTGGCCTCTGGTATACTCTTTTGGTGTCCTAAAATAAAAGTCAATTTCGTTAGCCTGTCACTTAGGATACAAATTCAAAAAGTGAGCGTACGTAGATTCATAGTATTCTGACAGAAGAACAATGAACCCTGATGACTTTTTTTTTATAAAACCAAAATTTACCAGAGTTATAGCATTTACGAAATTCCAGAAAACACACGAAAATTTAAATTTGAAGCCAAACGTCTCACGATATAAAGAAAAGTTAATCGAACAAAATTGTTTCTTTCTAAATGCCCTACAATATTATCATAACAACTTTTTGAATTTTCTTGAAAAATCGAAAATTCAAATTTAAAGAACAGAAAAAAATAATGGAAAATAAAAATTTACGTTTTGCGGTTAAACTTTACAAAAGGGGTAGAAAGATGGATTGACAAAAATTGTGTATTTTAAAAAGATCTAAAAATTTGTTATAAATCACTTTTTGATAGCATGCGTATTTTATGTTTTAATCATGAAAAACTAGATTATCAATAAAAAATCAGCCCACTGCGTGGGCACATTCTCATCACAGCTTTTGTTTTTTTAATTTCTTTTTCGTCTCATGTGTGGGTTTTCAAAAAATTTACTTTTTAAAATGTTTTCAATGCTATTTTTCACGGTTGGAACAAAAAACAGAACTCCTAAAATATTATTCATGACACATTAATTAATTTTTACATTCTAACCAGAGAAGGTATTAAATTTGTGTAAAATTCAAAATCCCCTCCCCCCAGTCTTTGTCAAATGTACATGCCTTAAGACCCCCTGAATCCGAATAGCAGGTTTTTAGGAATGTGTCTGGCTGTCTTCTGAGTGGCTGTGTGTGTATCTGTAGATTTTCGGTTTTGTAAGCACAATAACTTTTAAAAGAATTGACAGATTAGATTGGCCTTTGGCATACTCTTTTAGTATCATAAAATAAAGGTGAAGTTCGTTAGCCATCCGTTTTAAATAAAAAATTATATGTGAGCGTATTTTGAAAATTTGACTTTTTTTATAAAACCAAAATTTACCTGAGTTATACAATGTACAAAATGTCAAAACACACAAGAAATTCAACATTTGAAGCCAAACGACGCACGATGTGAAAAAAAAGTTTTGAGAAGAAAAATGTTTCTTTTTGAATGCCGTACAAGATTATTATAACAGCATTTTAAATTTTGTTGAAAAATCGAAAATTTAAATTTTGAAAGCATAAAGAAATAATGTACAATCAAAAATTGCTTCGAATATGAAAATGAGATCATATGAACTCTCATCTAAAACAAGGCTGCCAAAGGTTGGATGAACCTCGCAGCATAAAACACTAGCCAAAGGAGCGTTAGAAAAAGAGAATTCACTATCACTAAATTACTTTTGTCGATGCTTTGATCTTTAGTTGGAAAAATTTGTGCAGAAATGTGAGAAATATACAAACACCGGGCGCGGAGCGCGAGGTAAATACATTATTGAGCCCGAAGCACGAGATACATATACTATGGAGCGCGAAGCGCGAGGGCCAACATTTGCGCGCCTTAGGCACTCAAGCCAATTCTATATTTGAAGAAATATAAATTCAATAAAGTCCTATCTTATGGTGTGTGTAATAAGAAAGAGCTTAAAAACTAAAAACTTGTTTCAATTGGAAATGACACATAGTTTCCTTCATCTACTAAAATTTTCTCATGAATTTTTTTAAATCCTGACTATTGCGCTTATGAAGGAAAGTTCTCAAAGTATGAGAGTATATATAGAGCTCTGATAAGTTAGACTCTTTCACACGTTATCAGTTGGTCGATGTGAAAATAAGGCATCTACAATTGCCTTCTGTGTCCTTCTTCGTTCGTTTGTTTGTTTGTATAAATTTACTATATACGTTTGTGCTTGATAAGAAATAGCGGTGAAACAGAAATATCGTCAGATAGAAAGCAATTGTGTCTGTGAAGATTCCTACCTTAGGAATAGTGAAGCAGATCTTAGGTCAGTTACACCAGCCCCCCACCCAATCTTAATTTTCGGGTTTTCTATAGCCTACTAAATTGCGCTCCAAATGCGTTCAAATGCGCCACCGATAACAAATTTTGCGGCACTAAACAGCAGGAGTTAAAATGGGGGAGGCTGGCGTCATTTTCATAAACTGATACAATTTATTCAAATTCATAATACTTATCTTTTATAACTTCAAATGCGCTCAATTGTGGCACCACTAAAAAATTTTAAGATACAGGGTGGACACGATGGGGCTTACCAAAAAGTATGCAATGCGTCTTGTGGGATAATACTATTCTTATAGTTTTGTATACAGGATTGCATACTTTTCGGTAAGCCGCAGCGTGTCCACCCTGTATAATCGGAGAGTGGATCGATAAGAAGTAGCAATCAGGATGTTGATTATGATTTTTTTGTTCGTTTTAAATGTGACGCATATGAGCGCATTCGAAACCCCATAAGAAAGTAACATCATGAATTCGAATTGAAAACTTTTTATTTTGTTGGTTATCATTCGTAAAATTTTATTACCTCCATATCGTGGGAAATATTCAAGATTAAAAAAAAAATTTGATAGCGCATATGAACGCATTTGAAAGCAAATGAATCCATATCCTTAAGTTAATGTTGCAAATCACTGTTGAGGATTCAACACCTGCGTAACACTGCCCCCCCCCCCTCAAAATATGATATCTTTGTTAATTAGCTAGCGCAACATGTTTTAGTGCTGGCGCATTTGAGTGCATTTGAAGTTATTAAAGATAGGTATGATTAATTGGAAAAAATGTTATTAGTTTAGAAAAATGACGCGAGCTTGTGTAACTGACCTGCAGATCTTGGTACATGCGATTAGGCAGGAGCAACGGTATCGTAATTTCGAAGCTTTTACGTGATAATAATTATAATTTTATCTCAAACAAAAATTCTACGATTTGTATAACGTGATGCATACAATGTGTGGCGAATAGTTTCTTTAAACTTTTGTGTCAAAGTGAAACTGCATCTTCTATGGAGATTTCTGCACCACTAATAGGGCTCCAAAAACCTATATGGAAGGCCCAGTCTTTTTTTTGACATAAAAGTGTAGGGGGAAATTTTGGCTGCATATTTGACGTACAATAACAAAAACATAATTTTTATTAGAAAAAAAGAATTCCGAAAATAATTAATTTAATCGAAGAATAAAAATTTTAATGTTCAGTGAACAAGGGCTCCATTAGGTTTTTTCAATTTTGACTCAAAATATCTAAGCAACATCAGATAATTCATTTTTCTAAGAAATATTTCTTTTCAACAGCTTTTCATAACCCTAGGGGAAAAATCCTCTATTTGCCTTACAATAACTTCTATAGAAGACATAGTTTTCGTTTGAAACAAAAATTTACTGGAACTCGTTTACTACATATTTTATGTATAGAAAAGTCCACAGAATCGAACATGTTTATTAGAAAAATACAAAATCTGAAAAACGCAGAAATTTAAGTTTCAAAAAAAGGGCTCGATTGATTTTTTAAATTTCTAACTTCAAGTTTTTAAGCAACATCAGAGAATGAAAGCCTATAAAGAACTTGCATTGAGGAAGAAGTTTAGGTTGAAGTTGGTTTAGGCTCACCGTGCAAATTTTTACACAAACCAAAAGTAAACTCAGCGCAGGCTTGAAATACATACTATTTACATGGATGCATTTTAAGCTTACGTACATGAAACACGAATCACCTGATAGCCGACAAGGTCGCGCACCTGCAATCAAGGGGGTGAACCTCTGCAATGAATGCGCGATTCGTGCTGGATGCGTCACTTTCACCATATTTTATAGTAACAAAAAACATATTTCAATCATGACCAGCTCGTTGCGTCAGGTGTCAGGAGTGAAAATGTACGTGAACAAAATGGAATTGTTTCACATTATGATATATGAACAACTGATTAGAGAAGATTTAAAAAGCTATACTTGCTATAGTATTAGTGTTGAAGACAATGCACAGCTGGAGGACTGAAACTGCAAAATGCACACACGCTATCTTCAAGGTATGGTTAAATTGAAAAAGTATAAAATTCAATTACGTTATCGTATGACAAATCTTCCGCGCTATATAGACTGGCCCAACGGGCACTGCAAGTATATGGCGATGGTTGCCGATTTGTGTATCCAATCTGTATCATTAACATTCACACCCATGTCTGGAATTGATTAGCTGATAATGTGCACGAATGCTGTATGGAAGCCAAAACTGCGTCCTTCTCTGAGTAAATATATTTGGATTTCTCTATGTTTTCAACCCCCCCCCCCCCTTTCATTAGGACATACCGAAGACATGCTCAAGACGTAGTCTAAGTCTTTCACCTGACCATAATTAATACTTTATTTTGTATGTTCATGTTCCGATTTGTCAAGTTGAAAATCATTTATTACAAAGTTACAACTTAGAGCGTGGGTAAGGAAAATAGAAATGGATCTCCATGCAGATTTGGTTCACAATTTATAGAGGTCCAAGTATAGTGGACGCTAAAACCTGCTTAAAAAAATTTTGTAACTTTCACCCTGGCAATGTTGAAGCCAAATATCTAATTTTTTCAATCCTGAACCATAAATTGGTGATATACTGCAGTCCCGCTTGACGAGTTTGCGATATACTGTAAAAAATGGTCAAAGGAGAGGAGAGACAGAAAGGCGCTTGCAATGACAGCGGAGTTACGAATTTTACGGTTTAGCGCTATAAAAAGCCACAAGCAAGAAGGAGAAGAACGAGTTGGAGTGTCTCGAGATCGGCGAGTGAGGGTGGCTTCCCATGATGGCAGAATTGCCTTGCGTTTTGTGTAATGCGTCAAATCACTAGACATTCCAGCCAATAAAAGTGTTTCTCTGAATAACTAGGAGAATCTGATGGGTTAAAATATCTATTGAATTGACGCATTACGCAAAACGCAGCGCTATTTTGCAAACATGGGACGCCATCCTGAGTGGAAGAACGTAGTGTCTGATTTTTGTTCTACTGGTTAGGGAATTGTAGACTTAGGGTTTGTGTGCATGGAATTGTGGGCTTGGGGTTTGTGATCTTGGGACTGGTGGGCTTGGGCTTTGCTGTTCAGAGGATTGTAGACTTAGAGTTTCTGGGTTTGAAGATTATGAGCTTGGGATTGGTGGGCTTGAGGTTTATAAGATTGGGGTTCGTGGGTATGGAGTTAGTGGTTTTGAGGGTTGTAGACTTGGGGCTGTCGGGCTCGGGGTTTTTGTGCTTGACTTTCTGTGGCTCGCAAGTAAGGGGATAGTGTTTTTAAAGTTTGTGGGCTCGGGATAAGAGCCGTTTGGATTTACAGGTTCTGTCTTAGTTAAGTTTTTGTAACCAGATCAATTACACACCAGGTACTCAAAGTAGAAAATAATATATAGTGGACCAATTGAGATCCGTAGTGGACCAATCTGGACACTTGAATACATTCTATTTACTTGAAAAAGAGGAAAAATATAGCGTGCACTTCTAGCTGGACCCCTTAATTGGCCACTATGTAAAGCTATAGCAGTAGGGGTTTCAGAAATATATTTTGTATCTCATTTTAGAAGATATTCTTTATTGTCAGCAGCATAATTAATTTAAAATAATTATTTACAAATATTTCATGAATTATTTTTTAAATAAAGTATATTGTGCCGTTTTATTTAAAATTTGATACAGACTAAAAAATTATAAATTTGTGAAATACATTTCTTAAACTGCAAAGGATATACGACGTCTATTAAACTGTGGGTGAGGTACGACATCTTCTGCACAGAGAATGAGATACGACGTGTTTTAAAACGCGAAACAGGCACGACGTCTTCTGAACAGTGAATGAGATACGACATTTTTCGAACGGCGAGAAAGGCACGACGTCTCTTGGGTGGTCAACGGAATTTGACGTCCTTTGTATATGCGAGCGAAATACTACGTCTGTTCAACCACAAGTTAGATACGGCATGTAGTTGAACCGTGGCGAGATACCACGTCTCTTGAAACAAAAATCAGACACTACGTTCTTCCACTCACCCGTCGAGATACTGATTCTTCTATAGCGGGGGTGCAGCGTATAATTTTCTTCAAGAGAAATTCGATATATCTATATCAATCATCAACGTATGAGTTCGATCTGCGACTTCCCAGTCTTGCATATGTCCGCGAGCGAGACATAGCCGTTATGAAGTCGAATTAAAGTGAAACGACGTACAATTCTTGTCGAAATATTTTTACTCGAATCTAGATTTGGAGTGAGTTTTAGATAATGCATTTATAAACCGAAAGAGATAGAGACCGTGTCTCATCATGCCTAGTGTAGGCAATTAAAAAAAGTTCAAATAGGTCTAGGACCATTAAAATAAAAATTTAGGAACAGCATAAGTTAAATTTACCTAAACATCAAACACTATATGATGATCTAAGTTACTTAAAAGAACTTCATATACAAAAAGATTGTAACATTTTCATTGAAAATGTTGATTGAAGGTCAACAAAACTCAAGAAATACGCATCCAACGAAAAAATGCCCGTAATGAAAGCTTTATTTTTTGACAAAAAGGCGACTACGCAAAAATTTACCCTACATCTCACCCTTAATGATGGTTTTTTTGGCGAACAATGGCATTGTTGGCAATTTAAAGATTGCGCTTCCAAATCAGAGATGAAAAATATAATCGAATTCCCTATCAGTTAAGTTTGTTTGGGTTGTATTGAGTGTGTTAGTTTCTATTATTTGCGTAATTTTGCTGTATTGCTTAAGTTTGTTTGGGATCAATTAGGTGTCGTATTTCCTCATTACTTGACCATACTACTTTTACAATTAGAGCTTCATTTTCGAAAGATAAAATTGAAACGATTCTTATTTATGGAGAAAGTGGTAGGAATTCCGAGAATGCTGTCACTATTCATGTTTAAATTTTTCGAAGGCAGTGCGCAGGCACGAACTTTTTTTTGACCGGACTGTCAAAAAATTTATAACTGACGGAAGTGTACAAGCAAAAAAAGTAAGTCGTCCAAAAACTATTACTGGAGTAAATGATGAAATCGCAATATCAGCTTCAGTCGCTCATGGCCTTCATTTTAGTACTGAATAACTAAGCCGTGATTCCAGCATCTCTAACCAGTGTTTGAAATCAAGAACTTCATGACAATGATTTTCAGAAACGAGAGACATTTTGGAAAAGGCGTTGCAGCAGATACAAGAAAACCCGAATTTCTTTTCTCGACTATTGCTCTCAGACGAGTCTTCTTGCACGAATCATGGTACGGGTAATAAACATAACATGCATTTTTAGAGTGTAGAAAACACACACCGAAGTTAAGCGCCAGCGTCATTATTAGTCGGTGAACGTTTGGTGAGGAGTAATTGGAGACTAATTTACTGATCCGTATTTCACTAATGGTAATTTGAACGGTGACAGATTTCGTAACGGTTTGGAAAATGAACTTGCAACATTGCTTGAAAACCTAAACTTGCAGGTTCGACAGAACACGTATAGTTTCTTCCGTATAAAGATTGTCTAGCCCATTATTCCGCAATCGCACGTACAGTAATGATTCGCGAAATCAACGGTCAGTGTACCGGTAGACGAAGTTCGGTGAATTAGCCTGCCAGATTTCCAGAACTTAAATTGCTGAATTTATTTTTTTTGCTGACTTAAAAGATCTATATTATTAAGAAGTGCTAACAATTCGAGAGAACATGAAACTGCGACTCAGGACTGCTTGTCACGAAATACCACTAAACACACTCCGTAGTTGTGCACAAACATTTCAAGCGTGGACCAATAATTAAAATTGTCATCGAAACCAAGCACCTCGATAATGAGAGACAAGGGGTCTTACCGAAAAAAGGAACCCGATCGTGAGTGGCGAGGAGACTCACGGAAACAGCACCCCAAAGGGAATAGACAACTACTGATTGCACGTCGTTGTTCTTGGGAAGCACTAAAAGTAGTCCATTCATTGACTGCTTATATATCTGAAGTCCAAATGAGAATCTTGTGTTTACAAAATAAATTTGAGCCTTTTATTTTTCTTTACTCCACTTCAACTCTTTTCGAAGTAAATGTAAGGGGTGCTGAAAATTAAATTAATTATAATTGAATGGTTCTTCTAAAAACAATCAGCACATCTTCTTTATCTTACGCTTGGAAGCGCATTGCTTGAATAATCAAGAATGTGATTTGAGCAGCTGAGGGCAAAATCCGTAAGGATCGAGTTGCGCTCAAAAAAGCCGTGTAATTTTTTTTAAGTGCAAGATCGTACTAAAAACTTCGAGTGCATGCAATATCATTCAAAATAAAAGAAAATTGCACTTTGAAGATAGAGGTTTCCGAGTTTGAATATCAATATAAAAATTTCAATATTTTATTTCAGCAAGCGCAATATTTTTAACCATCATTCCTCGTGAATAATTTTTC
>NC_046661.1:72624256-72626632 GCF_010883055.1 Belonocnema kinseyi | reverse complement strand
TAAGAATAAAAGTACATTTTAAGGATAAACAAATTTCACATGCAAAAGCAAATAATCAAAAAAGGTGTGGGAATTAAAAGTAGAAAATTATGCAAAAAAAAAATATCGTATTCGATATGTTTTTTCTGTAGGATGGCATTTTAGAGAAGCTACATTTTTATTGATAAAAACATTTCTCGAGAGTTGTTTAAAAAAATTTCTTATCTTCTTTTTTGTAAACGCTAATAAATTTATATAATTAAACTTGAAACTAGAAGCTGAACAAGCTACATCGAATTATGAAAGGATTTAAATTTTTGTAACTTTGTAAAATTTTATTGTGCAAAACATAAATTACTTTGTTATTGGTGTTAAATATTGTCTAAATTGCCTAACATGTCCTCTATTGATAAAAATCTTTATACTTTCAGGTTCAATTTTCTGTGATGTATCCTGAAACTTCCAATGCTTCATTTCCAAAGTTATGAATAAAAAAAAAATTTCTTATAATCGATTTAAATAAATGAAATTATAAGTTTTAAAATTCTGTTATTCTTATTTTACATTGCAGTCTTCATTTTTTAAATTTATTTGCCAAAGAAGGATGGATTCATTACAAATTTGGCATTTGGGTTTAATTTTTCCATAAGACATTTTTTATTCGAAATACGAACAATTGGTTAGTAACTGTTATAATAATGCAGATTTTTTAGCATCGAATTAGCGTCTAAATAATTTTGTATCTCACAAAAGTATACAAAATGACAAAAGTCTACAAAAGAAAATTTCTTTAGAAAGTGAAACGTTCATTATTTTAAATGAGTCGTTTACTCGTCGTCGCTTGCTCCACTCGCTAAACCAACATCTTTTGCTTCGTCATCTATTCGCAATATTCTATAAAATGATCTGTAACGCTTATCAATATCTTCTATTAAGACTTGCAAATCTCGTTATTCAGCCAATGTTATCGCATTGCCTTGAGGGTATAACAATGGAGTTTCTGTTTTCCCCAGGGCATCATCAGGCACATTTTTTTTAATGTTTACACGTTGTATATGATTTTCGTCGTTATAAAAAAAAGATCCAATGGTTGTTCTCTGTCATACATTATTTTTCGCGCTTTTAACCAGTTAACTTTTTCTTTCTTGACATCAAATTTTCTATTGTAGATAAAAGAGATATTTCGGGTTTCACTCGTGTAAAAAACTACGAATTGTTTGCCGACGTTTCGTGAACATTGCAGTTCACATCTTCGGGGCTGATCTGAAACTGAGGAATCAGTTCATGATATTGTTCACAATATAACTGATGTCATTTACAGATTCGAAATCTTCCATGTCCATGCTGCTCCCAACAAATTTTGGTTCTTTTTGATTAGCATTTTCTATGACATGAATCCACCGATCCGGAGTTTCAATTCGTTCTTACCTTTTAGAATGTTTTTCAATTACTCCGAATTGTCTATCGCAACTATTATAGCTGTGTCCCGATAAAAAGAAACGCTGCTCAATAAAATCCATTTCACTATTCGCTAAATAATTCGCAAGTAACATGGACATGTTGATGTTCCTATTTTGCCCACCGCATAAATCTGAATACAATATTAAACGTTTAGTAGTTGGCGATAGATGTTCCCGGAAGTGTCACAACAGACAAGATCCAATTTCTTGCTCAACTCTTGACGCAACGTTCTCGGACCAAACATGCATAAACGCTGAAACATTAAAATATTAATACTAATATTACAAATGACCTCTATAGAAAAATAGTACTTTCATGCCCAGTGAAACTGCGAGTTTGTCTTTAATTCACTGTAAGCTTATATTCGAGTTCACGGGAAGTTCACATGTTTACTCGGTGTTCTGGCACCTTCAAAACAATATGCGAAAACCCAACCTTCTTGTTGTTGTAGGTTAGCATACAAAACTTTATTTAAACTTACTTCTTAAAAAGATAGATTTCGGAAATTTATTCAAATCTCAAGTTGAAAGCTTCTGCGATCGGGCAAGATTGTTGTAGGTTTCTTTGAAGAAAAACAAATTTAAAGCTTCCTCGTCGAGGAGCTTAGGCTCTTGCAGGTGAAATTGAAGGTGCGAAAATTAAATCCTTCGGTTTTGCCAGTGCAAAAAATTAAAGAAGGAACAACGAATTCAAAGATACGAGGGAAGTTCAATAAGTCCTTAGAATGACCAACAGATGGCGCGCGAATCGCTCCAAATCATCTGTTTTCAGTCAGCACCACTCCCGACTAGATATATGGTGTAGTCACAGTTCACATATTCTGAGTTTACGTGCTTTTATAATCAATTGAAAAAAAAAATTGTTCGTTAAGAAAAATGGAAAAAAACGAGTTCAGAGCGGTAATCAAACATTTTCATTTAAAGGGTTTAACTCCAT
>NC_046661.1:72611733-72624156 GCF_010883055.1 Belonocnema kinseyi | reverse complement strand
CGTGGAATTATACTTATTGACTACTTGGAAAAGGATGAAACAATCACTGGTGAATATTATGCATCATTATTAGAGCAGCTGAAAGAAGAAATTAAAAAAAAAAACGACCACATTTGGCGAGAGTCATTGCCTCTGTAAGTGCTTATTTTGAGGAACTTCCGAAAACGCACTTTTCTGAAGGATTAAAAAAACTTGAAAAGCGATTGACCAAGTGTATAGAGCTCCAAGGAGATTATGTTGAAAAATAAAAAAAAATTTACCCAAAAAAAATTGTTTTTATACTTCATTCTAAGGACTTATTAAACTACCCTCGTATATTAATGTTTAGGAAAGATAAGGTATGAATTTGAACAATTTTTTCATAGAAGGAATACCTTCTCCTGTGACTTCATCGACAATGCAAAGGTTGTAAGTCCAGAACTGACGTTTATAAAAAGCTTCGCCGGTTGGCACCCTTGGGGTTGGTAATGCATTCTGAAGGTCGAAAGTCAGAACCAATGTGTCATGTGAAGTCCTAGCTGTTTCCACATTTTCTAAAAACTCAGCCTGAATTTTTTCTGCTAGTTGATGGTGCTCTTGTTGTTTTTTTTTCCAAGTTCCTTCTTTCTTCTGCTGATATGTCAGGGTTGTTCAAGGACATTTGGAGTCTATCACAGGTTTTACCTCTATCCGTATGACGCTTTTTGAAGGCCAAATTGAATTTCAAATTAAAAATTGAACGAAAGACAGTGCTAGATACAGCTTTTTCCCTAAGCTTTTCCTTGTACTTGTAGTAAATTTTATTCAAATTGAGTCCTTGGTTCAGATACTTTCGTTTTGATGTTGATCTACCGTAGTGTCATTCGTACGTGGGCAATGACTTGATGAAATCGCGAACTTTGTTGAGGTCTTCTTCTTTCGTTTTGCTTGGACAAGGAGCGGTACCGCTTCTCTCAGAAGCGCTTGGATTATGAACAGCTGATTTTATTCGATCTCAAATAGTTGAACCTGGCACCTGGTACAAATTCAGGAAAAAGTTACGGCAAACTGTCTGCTGTTTTCCATGCCTATCTGTCAGTTGATACACATATGTGTACTCTCTTTTCCCAGTTTTAATGAGTGGCAAGAATTTTGCACTTCTTTTATAGCTCTCTTTAGAAGGATTAACAATCACACTCGATCTCAAAATAAGTGTTTTTTGTGCACACTTGAATTCCTTGTCATATGCGTTATGCAGCTGTTCTTGCCGACTAATATCAATTAAAGCAGGACATTTTTCGCTTTTGCAAAAGGCTTGAGAGTTAAATCTCTTCTACGGAATCACGCGCTTCAATTTTTTCGTCTTGCGTTGGAGGCTTTCCTCTACGCTGTTTTTGTTGATATTCTTTTTCCATCTATGAGGACGTGTCACTCTCGTACGAGATGGTGGAATACAGATTGCATCTTAAAACAAAAAATTGTCATGTTTCAGTATATAAAACTTCAATGGAATTAAAATTAATTGTAATTCGCTCATGAAATTAAAAACTATGCTTCAAATATTTTCTTCTTGATTCTTGCTTTTAAAGACAGGAACAAAAATTTTACAACTTTATCAGGTTATATATTTTTTACATATTATAACAGTCTGCATTTGCTTAGCAGATAGATCACCTTCAAAATATGCTTCATAAGATGCTGTTTTCATTTTATAGACATTTGTAATGTTTTCCTTATGAAAAGTGAGATAGAATTTGAAAAATTTTCTTGTTAGATTATACTGAAGAATCATTTTTATACAATTATGTAATATATGTGTATGGATTTTTTTCTTCATTATTTTACATTAAAATATGAATGTTTGTTTTTAAAATATTCTAATAATATTTGGAAAATATTCAGTATCTGGAAATACTGGAATTTGTTGTACCAATATTAATTGTCTAATAATAAATCCCTTAGGAATCATTTTCTAGAAAGTTCTTTGAATATATATATAACGTGCACCAGTATGTCAAACACATTCTTTAAATGTTGTGAAAATTCAGTAAATATAATATAAAAATATTAAATATCATATAATAATATGCTAAAACTATGTAATAAATATTTTAAAATTTTACCGTAAGCTATCGCAATATTATCATTTTTCAAACAGTAAAACATTTAAAAATTATTATCAAGAATATTAAATTGATATCCTGGAATATTTAGTTTTTTATATAATGCAACATTCGCACAGACAGAAATTATTTTTCTATTTCTCACAAAAATTTGCATGAATATTTAGAATAGATTCTGAAAATGGTCTGTGTACATGCTGAAAATATAATATATGAATATTACAATTCGTCACATAGAATTATTTTCCTAACAGTAAAACATTTCTGAAAAACTTTCCGCGCTAAATCAAATGAATATCATGATATATTTTCAAATATAATATCATTTGCTTTCACTGATAGAAGTCATTCTTTCATTTTTTTTAAATGTCAATAAATGTTTGAAAGGAATTTTTAAATTATTACTAGAAAATTTAGCATATATATATAAACATCAAAACACTACAACAGTATTTTTTTCCAACATTTGCCAGAATAATTTTTTTATACTCTGAATTATTTTCTGAGTATCAAATCATGTGTGCACCAATATGAATATTTTTTTATTTCTCACATAAATCTCCATAAATATTCAAAGAATGTTTGCATAAATATTTACAGATTGTTCAATTCAGGTGAATATTCCCTTTTCTATTGTTTCAGTTTAGTAATAAGGCACCCCCTTCAAAATATCTTGTAGCTGTAAAAAATTATTTAAAAAAATGGAAATATACTATATTAAAATACATTTCAGAAATGTCATTTTGTAAATGAGAAAACTCTTTTTTATTTTGTGTCATGTTTACGAAGATGTGAATGATTTTTACAATATTTATTATCAGAATGTGTACAAAAATATAAAAATATATTTATAATATTGCAACTTACAACGTAAAATACATTTATTTTGTTAGAGGATATGAGTGAAAATAAATTAAAACATTGAAATATATTTCTGGCAATACTATTTTTTTACACAAAAATTTGAAATCTTGTACTCGAAGTTTTCAGTACGATCTTACACTTAACAAAAATTACACGGCTTTTTTGAGCGCAACTCGATCCTTACAGATTTTGCTCTCAGCCGCTCATTTATTTTAAATGTATCACGATCTGGCATGAATCGAAAATTTTGTTTCGAGTAAAATTTAAGTATTTCTGAATGGAGAATATGAATCTGCAATAAAAAATATAGTTTCCCATTTGAAATCCTTAAGTGACCCCCTTACGCCCCCAGAGCGTGAAGTTTGGCGTGAATTTTTGTGGAATCGCTTTTCCCACTGGAAAATAAAAAGTTTTTTTATCACCGGCGTATTTTTTGCGTATTTATTTCGTGAGATATTTCGATGTCTCAGAATAAAAAAACACACCTAATATAGCCTAATTTAATTGAATTTACCTTAAGTTTACTCAAACTCCCATTAGTACAATTAAAAATTTCCAAAATATCGTACTTTAAACAATTTACTGAAGTTATGCAGGCCCTATTATAAAAAGGACACGTATTTAAGTCATCTTCATGTATAGTCCGTAAGCACTATTGATCAATTCAGTCAGACGTTGTAGATAATGTACAAAAAAACTTGATAATTCAAGTAGGCGAAAATGTAAAAAAAACAAAACATTTTTGGCCTGATTATTACAATGAATTAATAAAATAGTTAAAAAGTAGGTTAAATTAATTTGATTAAGTAAAATTCATTTTTAATTTCTCTAAACATAGGGGAAATCAAAGGAAGTGGTTTAAAAGCAAAACATAATTCAAATCTAGAGTTATCTCGAAAACGTTGACAAAATTGTAAAAGGCGGATTGTTTTTGACCAACTCGACTTACCGCAATAAAAAGAATGTTGTGATAAAAGATAAAATCTGAATCAGTAAAAAGCTTTTTATAGACTAAAAGTGTAAATTATGTATTATCTGGAAAACGCAGAGATATACGTCAAAACTAATAAAACTTCAGAAATTTCTAAGGGCGGAATAGTTTTTGACCACGTAGAACCTGCCCAATAAAAACAATAACAAAAAACTAACAATACTTTAGGATTTTCTAAGGTCATCGGCTACTCCGGCCTAAGCCAGTAAATTGATTTATTTTATTTTTTTTAATTTAAGTTTTGAATTATATTGTAAACGTTTAGAACATAAAGACTGATTGAATTTCTTAAGGAATTACCAGAACGGGATTCTTTTTACCAACTCGAACGAACCTAATAAACCGATTGATAGAATAAAAGTAAAATAAAAATTTTGAGTTATTTCGGAAGCGGTTAGATGTACGCGAAAACTGATTACATTTTTGTAGTTATCTGAACGATGATGCTCCTCGGCAACACTGATTTAAATCAGTAAAAAAATTCAAAATTAAAAAAATTTGCATTATTTGTAAAACGGTTAGAATTACGTAAAAAATAATTTAATTTTGAGAATTTTACAAGGGGTAGGTTTGGTTTTAAACAACTCAAAATAACCCAGCGAAAATATTAAATTAAATAATGTGTGAAAATTTGTGAAAGAAAAATGAAAGTTAAAAACGATGAGATATATGAAAACTGAAAAATTGTTCATGTTTTGCAAAGGGTGATGTTCCTCGACCACCATAAATAAACCCAGTAAAAGTATATTCAAAATTATTTCAAAATAATGTGTGTAATCTAGACACCGGTAGTATACACGAAACAAACAATATTTTCAGGGCTTTATACAAGGGATCGTCCTCGGCTACCACAAACTAGCCCAATAAAAAAAGATTTTGAAAAGGAAAAATGTAAGGTTTCAAGGATTTTGAAAATGGTTATACACGCGCAAAAACTTAAAAAATGGATACTAAATAACAATTAGTAATAAAATTTCCGATATTTAATACATTTTCATATTTCTGGAAAATGATAAAAGATACATGAGAACTGTCAACATTTTGAAGATTTTCGGTTAGGGCATCGATTACTTCTGACTGAATATAATTAAATAGCAATTCGAATTGATTTAAATTATATCGGAATGAAGTTCATGTTCATGAAAGATTTGAGAAGGATTAAAAAGACTTTTTGGACGAGTCTCAGATTCATCGAATTAGGCGGACAAATCAAAGAAGGTTAAAAAGTGTATTAGAATGTACGTTTATGCTGACGGATGAATTGAAAAGGAGTCAAAGTTAAGTGCGGAATGCTTTCTGACTTATTTGGATTAAGCGCACCAACTTAAGAGCACTGCAAGAATGAAAACTTACGTTAGACGATTTTTGGATTCATTCCGATTGGGCATTGGTTGGAGCGGGATTCACACTTTTTCATTTGGACTGACGTCGAATGCATTCTGGTTGAATTCAATACGTTTAACGGATTCACAAGGATTGTAGGCCTGGATTAAAAAGGAGATTCGGAGTGGGTTCGCATTGAAGTCGGTGCTGAATCGATATTCGAAATCCCTTAGTTCAAATCAAATAAAAACTATTCAAAGTGGAAAATTCGAAAGTTTTTCGAATCGGCATTCGACACCCTCAGTTCGAATCGAAGAAAACTGATTTGAAGTGGGCAGTTAGAAAGTTTTTTGAATCGACATTCGACGCCTTCAGTGCGAAACGAAGGAAAACCGATTCGAATTCTGCAATTCGAAAATCTTTCGAATCTGCATTCGACGCCCTCACTTTTTCAATTCGGCGTCCGATTCGAAATTACTATAACTTAGAATTACGCAAATAAAAAATAAATTGTTAATCAATAATTGCATGCAAATATTATTCATTACTAAATTTGTCAATTGAAATTTTTTTCGTAGTTTTGCGGAGGCTTGCCCCAAATCGGGAATTCACGAGAGATATTCTGTTACCCCACACATCTTAACAGTTTAGTAAAGTTAGCAAGTTTTTGTATAATTTAAAATATTACAATTTAAAGCTATTTCTAAAATTTTACTCGCTTTGAAAACGGGTTTTTTGCAGCATCAAGGACTGAAAAATTATAATATAATGTTCATTTTTAGCAGCATTATAATAAATAAAATAAATTTTGTTTTCTAAAACTATTTTTTGTTAACTACAATAGTAATTTTGAAAAGTAGGGCATACCTCAGAAAAACTGGACAGGCCCTGAAAAGTTTGCCCTAAGTAGTGCAAACGTCGGAAAAAGCGGTACACGCCATGTATAGCCCTTGTCAGTTGACATGACCAGAGCCACGCCAAAACTAGGAAAAACTGGTCAGTGCCTTACCAGGCCCACGCTTATATTTCTACACGGGTTGTTATAAAGGATTATTAAAGAACTTGTTGTTTTCTGATGAAAAGTATATATCACATTACTAATCAATTATAATTACTTTTTTACTAGAAAAGTACTTAGAAAGTATTTCAAAAGTGGTTATAAAAAGATATTGTTATGAACAATTATTATAAAACTATAAGTTTACTGAAAAGAAATACATATCACATTTTTAATTATTTATTATCACTTGTTAGTCATAAAAGAACTCAAAAAGTACTTAACAGTGATTATGAAAATATTTTATTATAAAGAATTATTATTAAAACCTATTTATTTATTGATAAAAAAACATAATACATTTTCAATCAATTACAATCAATTTTTTCCACGAAAATACTAAAAAGATGACCAAAAAGTAATAACAAGTGGTGTAGCAAGTTTTTTTTGTACACTTATCTGAGACAAAGTTTTCGAAATACGACCGTATTTCTTTTAACTTTAGTCAAATTGACTTCAATTTCATTAAATCTTAGGTAATTTTGTCGTGTGATGCACAAAAAAAGAGATATTTAAAAAAAAAATTATCGGTATTTTGTCAAAAATGCAACAAAATAATAAATTTTTGAAACTTTTTATTCACAAAATAATAGGATTAAAATACTTTTTTTTCATACCGGTGCAAATTTTCGCAAACACTTTTTTAACATCTGGCATCATTAACGCAAAATAAAACAATCACGATTTATTTTTAAAAAACTGTACTCCACTTTTTTGCCCGTAAAAACAGGCAAAAATAGCCAACCGTGAGGGTTCATAACTTACGACCCATTATAGGTAGGACATTGTTCTTTTTTTTGAAATCACAGAGTTTAGAGTCAACTTTCACTCACCTGTGGAACATTTTTCTGTGTAATGGGAATTATCCGTCCACACAAATGTAACTTTCGGAACTGTTTACAAAAAAGACCAGTTTGGCAATTGATCTGTTTTAGCATTTTTGATATGTTGAAAGGGACACCTTAACGGAACTTTCTCTTCAAAAACATTACAAGTAACATTTGTTCGGGAATTTCACTTAGGATTTCGACGTAATGCCTGGACTACTAGGGAAATACATACGCGATGAAAAATTTGAGTACACAATAAATTAAAATTCTCGCTTTGTATACTTAGCAAGGATTTCATTTCTTTCTTAATTTTTCAACTAAGCATCTACGCGTACTTCCATTTTACCGTGGACAAATACGAAATTGAGAAGCATCAATACTTAAGTAACTTTATATAACAAAGAATTTAAATTGTATCATTTTTCATTTTTAAACCTTATTAAGATGAAGTTATCCCTAATATATCTAAAAACTCTTTTGTTCTGCTTGTTTAGACGATCCACTTCTTATCGAGGACACAACCTTAAAAAAAAATTAGATACAAGAGACCATAATTGCTAACTTTTTATCAATCAAAAATTTTGCTGCATCTCACTTCTGTCGCTTTTATTTATCAAATATGTAAAATTTCTTTAATAAAGCTAATATTATAGCTTATAATGTATAGCTTATATAGCTTAGATATATGTTACATAAATTTAGCCGTAAAATATGAAAAGGCTAGCAACGAGTGATCGTATGTCATTTGGAAGACTTCTTTTATTGAAAGCCTATCTATTGTATTTATTTGAATTAAATACTAATTGTTAAAAAGCAAGTTGCTTTTTCTCTGTTTTTCCTCTGTCTGTATTGCAAAATACAAAAAATATGTTAAAATATGCAACTATACTGAAGCAGCAAGGAAAGTCTTTCGGCATCCCTTAATTTCGTATCAATGAGAAGGCAAGAAAGTATAGAAGGAACACCATTTTTCTGATCCGCAACAAAGTTATTGGTAGATGGCCCTTTCCTTGATGAATTGCGCTATATGTATTGCAAATTGCATACTGCTTAATGAAGACGACAAATCTGGAAAATCTGACTAAAGAATATTCGTCGAGCTTCGGCGTTTATTAAGGCGTTTATCAAGGTGTTGATTTTGATTTTTTTAGCGTACACAAATATTGAAAAAATGAAAGGGTGAAATGGAATGTATGAAAGAGCAATAAAAAGGGTCACTTGCTGTTCAATGTGTGATATGTCTAAATTTATATTTGAAGAACACAAGATGTGCGATTTGTCTAAAATTATAATTATATAATAATTATTTATTTATACATTCAAACATTTGCGCATTATAAAAAGCATTAGTATAAATAGCATCTCGAAGTAGTATTGAAACTGATCCGTTAGTCAATTAAAAGAGCACCTAAACATTTGTTAACAAATTTTAGTCTAGAACAAAGGCATTTCTCAGTACTGTAAAAAAACGGATGAGGTAAGCGAAATATTCAAATTTTCTTGAGGGAGAAAATGTCTTAGAATCAAAGTTTCATTAATGAAAAGCGAGCATGTCATTGAAAGCATTTGACAAGCTAAGTAGAGAGGGGGAGGGCTAAAATCGATCCTGAGGTACCGAGCCGTAAGAAGCTGTGATGTTTGCTCATTGACAGTCTTCTCTTCCGGGTGAAAATAAATCCTTATATTATATTACACGATACAAATATAACAATATTTTAGAATATAATAAATGTCTCTCCATGTTATTTTATTTCTAAATTAAATTGCCTTAAAAAGTTATAATAAAACATGATTGAATTTATTTATAAAAGAGTATTTTCTTGTTTCATTTTTACTTATTTTTGATTCCAAAGTCTTGAACTCAGTTTTGCTTCGACAATTTTTTAGTCCGCGAAAAGCTTATAAACCAGCAAATCTAATGACAAAAAAAGTTAATATTATTAAATTATATTATATTATTACATAAATATGTTCGGTCCTTCAAGTCAGGTAGCAGGAGCGATTATTGCATGCAGATTCTGCAAAAAGAAATTATGGTCACGAAAAATAATTGTAGGAATTATAAAGTTTGAAGCGTTAATAGTTACTAAAAGTGTGCTAAGTCTGTCGCGTGGACACTCGCATTTTTCTTTTGCAAACCGCAGAATTTTACCAACAGCTAGAGTCAGCTAATATAACCATGGCTAGTGTTTTCAATTTAATTCTCATTGTAACTTTCTTACAATCGAATTGGCGAAAGATAAAATCGAGAGCTTGAGATCAAGAAGGAAATCCTTTTCTCGTGTCAGGTAAAATTTAGTTAATTTAGGTGTCTTAATCTCTTTCCAAATTCTTAAATAGGAGAAAAATGTTGAGAGTTATTAGTTAATCACGATGCATAGAGCTAATTATATTTAACTTTTCATTGGAAACAATTCTAAAACTTTTTGAACAATAAATTTCTTGTATCTGTTTGAAAGTTACTCGGATTACCATAGTAATTGTCTACATTCAAATAATCATCAGTTACTAACTCGGCTATTATTACACATTTTAATTATATATCGCGTCCTGAAACATTCAAAGATTTCCTATCCATTCATGTCGTAGTTTTCATTGTATTATTGCCATAATTTACTTCATTGCATTCTGATTTACTGCAGGAGAATTTGGAGCTCAGACCGTAGAGAAAGAAAATCGTCTTATCACAATAGCATCGGCTTTTCATCGCGAATAGTGCAAAGAAGCAATATGTTTGCGAAGAGAAAAGCCATATAACTAATTTTTTGAGCATATAATTTATCTATAGGTTTAAGAATCTGGGATTAGAAATTAAATCTGAAAGAAAGTTTTTATTTCCTCGTTTTTAACAATTAGATTTCATAATGTCAAAGCATTCTTTCCAAATTTTTCCGCAATGATAAATTATTATTAAGAAAAATGAAACAAGCGAAATTTTGTAAACCATCCAGCAATTAGAGCATTGTAGAACAAAAAAAAAACTTGGTCGTAACAAAAATTTGTTACTTTTTTTCATGTAAACAAAAATTAAAAATTGAACCATAACATTATTTGTCATTTCATTATAAAATTTTCTGTTTTGACGCAAAATTTGAATGCGTGCTAGTCATATCTTTTTAAAGCGCAAATATTCAAATTGTAAAAATAACAATAAAATTAACTAATATTCCAGAATATGAAAAAATGAATGCAACCATATTTTTACAAAGGTTGCTTCCTTCGTCCATGGAATCTTCATCTTATTACATTATCATATAACTCGAAATAAAGGCCAAGAAACTATGCTATGTTCAGATAGTGATTGAGGAATATTTTACAGTTATCATGCTTCTAATTTAAACTCCAATAATAAAAAAATGCTAAATGTACGCGTATTTGCAGTATTCTTAGATATTGAATAAGCTCAAGAATCAATTTGTAAAATATTCCAAAATATCTGGCTTTTATCAGGGGGATAAATGAGCCTCGTACTGCCATTCTTCGATTAATTAAGGCCTGACAGTGACTGAGCTCATCTCACGCAGCTTTGAAAATTCTCTCGGCAGAATCCGTGGGACGATTCGTCATCCGCTAATCGCATGGCCCGTGATTTATCGTTACCGTTCTACAACGCCTGCGTACACAGACGGTATTCAGGAGATGGCGAGAAGTGAGAAAATAGGTCGTACCGCGCGCTATGGTCCTTATGATGCTTTCCTCTGCAAGTATTTTTTTTTTATTAATTCCACTCGTCCAACCGTAAAGTGCTTACAATCGAAGAAGCTTTTGGTAAAGGAATTTATAATGCATTAAAAACACCTTGAACTGCGTCACATGCTCTAAAAATGCTATGAAGTGCTAAGTGTGAAATTATTAAATCTTTCTAATTCTACTTTTGATAAGTCTTACAGCAGAACACAGTCCGGGAGCTCGCGAAAATTCTATGGTCGTCATTTTAGGGATCACAAAAATGTCAGATTCTTTTGTTTTCATAGTCAACTGTTCGAAACTCGTTGATTGGCTAGAAACATTTGTTGCATTTTGTAACAATTTATCGTTAAACTGGTCAAAAATTCGAGTGAAAAAACGTCATTTTAGTACTCTGGAACTCCATCGGAGATGACTGTTTCCATGCTAAGAATTAACAAAAAAATTGACTGGTAGCTTCTCGGTGGTGCCAAAGTTGACTGGCAGGCTGTCAAACGTGTCAAAACTTCGAGTGAAAAGATGTCATTTTAGTACTCTTGAAACCCTTCAGGGATGATTTTTTAGGTGCAAAGAACTAACAAAAAATTTTACTAGCAGCTCCTGAGTGGTGCCAAACTTGACTGGCAGACTGTCAAACATATAAAAAAATGATAGGATGACAATTAAAACGTTCATTTTAGTACTTTTGAAACTTATTGGGGATGATTGTTTAGCTGCAAACAACTAAAAAGAAGTTTGACTGGCAGCTTCTCAGTGGTACCAAAGTTGACGGGCAGGCTGTCAAGCATATGAAAAATGACAGGATAAAAATTAAAACCGTTATTTTAGTACTCATTTTAGTATTCCCAATAAGTTTTAAGAGTATTAAAATGACGCTTCTTCACTGGAATTTTTGACATGTTTGACAGCCTTCCTGTCAGAACATTATACCGTGAAAAGTTTGAAGGCGCCTTCAAATAATGTTTAAATTAGGTTAATAAATAATTAGTATATAAATAATTATTATATAAACAATTAATAATAAGTTTGTAAAATCTTAAAAAAACAGTTTTTATACGGCCTGCTGAAAATAAGGGTGCTTCACAAAAAGTATCTTTTTATTTTTTTGCGACCGTATTGAATCAGTATGTTTCTGTGGTTCAATCCTGACATTTTTTAAACGCTTGACAGCCTGTCAGTCAACTTTGGCACTACTAAGGAGCTGGCAGTAGAATTTTTTGTTAGTTCTCAACATTCAAACAATAATTTCCAATGGGTTTCAAGATTATTAAAATGATGTTTCTTCACTCGGATTTTTGGCATGTTTGACAGCTTGTCAGTCAACTTTGGCACCACCGAGAAGCTGCCAGTGAAATTGGTTGTGAGTTCTTAGTATTCAAACAATCATTCCCAATGGGTTTCAAGAGTACTTAAATGACGTCTTTAAACTCGAATTTTTGACATGCTCGACTGCTTGCCAGTCAACTTTGGCACCACCAAGGAGCTGTCAGTCAAAGGGGGAGGGTCGGTAAGGCCGGTTTTTGGCCTAATTTATTTTTGGACCAAAAAATCTGAAAAAATCATGGTAGTATCTTATAAGTATCCCGAGTC